>NW_027497360.1:0-183761 GCF_021521415.1 Bidens hawaiensis | reverse complement strand
CTTACTTGCCTGTTACATTCTAGCAGAGGCTACAAACATTGCTTTCTATGTTCAGAACAGAGTCCTTCTCATCAAAAGTCAAGACAAAACTCCTTATGAGATTTTGTTCAAAAAGAAAACCCTACATCAAGTTTCTCAAACCTTTTGGTTGCAATGCTCATTGTTGAATACTAAGGACTATTTGAACAAGTTTCAGTCTAAATCTTTATACTGTTTCTTTGTTGGATACTCGACACAATCAAAAGCCTATAGAGTCTTTGTGAAAGACCATTTGAGTGTGGTTGAATCTTTAAATGTGGTTTCTAATGAAAATCAATTCAACACTATTAATGGAGCAACATGGCTATTTGATCTAGAAAAGTTAACAAAATCTTTCAAGATGTACCCTGAAGATTTTGATGATACTTTGTATAGGACAAGTATCCCTGAAGAAACATCAAAACAAAATGTTGATTTAGAAAAATTGTGGTCAAAGGTTGCTAAGAAGAACAATGAATATTCTTTTACCGAAAAAGTAACCAATGATGAATTTGAAGATGAAATTGAGAAAACAGACAATCTTGATCAGTCACAAGATCAAGAGCATTTGTAAATAATGAAGTGCAACATGAAGACCAGCAAGATCAAGAACTGATGGACAATCAAACTTTGAAACCTTGTGTCAAAATTTGAACATTCGAAATGACATTGCTTCAACATCCCAACAGAATGTTGAAGAGGTTGCGGATTTGAACCAAACAGAATCAGATTTGATAATTGAAGAACCTGATGTTAATGACTAAAATCTTGATTCAACTATTTCTTCAGATCAAATTGTACAAACATCCTTTGTAGAAAGAAATCATCTAGCCTATGTTGCTTCCAAGAACATCAGAGTATTTCAATTGGATGTAAAATCTACTTCTTAAATGGAAAAATAGAATAGGAGGTGTAAATCACTCAACCTCCTGGTTTTGTGGATCTTGAGTATCCTAGTAGAGTATACAAACTGAACAAGGCTCTATATGGACTACATCAAGCTTCAAGAGCTTGGTATGATGAGTTTTCAAACCACCTATTTGTTAATGGATTTCACAGGGGAGCTATTGATAAGACACTCTTCTACAAGAAAAGGGGAAGAGATTTACTTCTTCTTCAAGTTTATGTTGATGATATCATCTTTAGATCTACTGATGAACATATGTGTTTGGAGTTTGAGGAAGTGATGAAGTCTAAGTACCCATGAGCTCAATGGGAGAAATGAATTTCTTTCTGAGATTGAAAGTTCAACAAAAGAAGGATGGTATATTCATTTGTCAATCAAAGTATGTTCAAGACATTTTGAACAAGTTCAAATGTCAAGACTTGAAGACTGCTTCTACTCCAATGGACACCCATGAGAAGATGACAGCTAATGAAAAGGGGGAGCTTGTAGATGAACATGAATATAGAGCTAAGATTGGATCTTTGATGTACTAGACTACTTCAAGGCCTGACATTATGTTTGTTGTGTGTGTGTGTGTGCAATATTTCAATCATGTCCAAAGGTGTCTCATATGAGTGTTGTCAAGAGAATCTTTAGATATTTGAAGGGAAAACCTGATTTGGGGATATGGTATCCAAAGAACCATGCCTTTGATCTACTTGCTTACACTGACAGTGACTATGATAGCTGCAACATTAGTAGGAAGTCTACATCAGGTGGATGTCAATTCTTGGGAGAAAAGCAAGTGTCAATGCAACAAAAGAAGCAAAACAACTGTGTCAATCTATACTGCTGAAGCTGAGTACATTGTTGCATCTGCCTGCTTCTGGATTCAAAATCAACTGCTGGACTATGGTTTGAATTACTTGAACACTCCTATTTTCATTTATAATACTGATGCTTTATGCTTGGTTAAGAACCCTGTCCAACACTCTAAGATCAAGCATATTGAAATCAGACACCATTTCATTAAAGACTGTAGTTAAAAAAGGTCTAATTGAAATGAAAAGAGTTGATACTAGTGACAACTTAGCTGATTGTTAGTGCACGGTTTTGGCGTCTCGGGTCTTTGTATTTATCGTCTTTGTATTTATTATTATTATATTGAAAAAGATATTTATGTTAAATAGTTAGTTTGTTAATGTAAGGCAAGTTCGTTAAGGATGTTTAACGAACTAGCCAGTGTGCTTAATGTAACTCCCATTCGTTAAGGATGTTTAACGAATGGGCTTGTAGTTCGTTATGTATGTTCCCATTCGTCATGTAATGTTGACGAATGAGGCATAACGAATCAACTGATTCGTTATGTTTCCTTTTTGAGTCTATAATGTTAACGAACTGGTATCTAATTCATTACCGGATGTGTACCGAATTAGATACATTGTATATATATAGAGGTTTAGTCCTTTGATAATTTAAGTTTCTGATTGATAAAGTAACGAACCCAGTCCAATTGTTCTCTCGATCAAAGCTTCACATAATTATACATCTAATACAATTAATACAACTAATATATAATATATATACTAATTAAGAGTAATTACTAAGAACTAGATCCTAGTAAGGTAAGATAAGATATACGTTTGATAATTGATATCATCTAGATCAAGATATGATTCGTGGTTAACAAGTGGTATCAGAGCTTTCGGTGCTCTTGATTACTCTTGGTTCAGTTTATTGAGTTGAAGTCTATTAAATCTGTTTCAGTTTTATTAAATTTAATTTGAATTCAACTGAATTAACAGTTAAATTGGTTAATTATGGATTTATTTTGAGTTAAGTTGTGTTCGGAAAGGTTTACGGATTGAGTATTGTGTTTGGATTGAGAATTGGTATGGAATAGATTTGAATTTGGTTTAGATCTGGATGTGTACGGAACAAGGTATCGGGTTTGGTTGAATTGGATTTTGATTTGATCGATTGAATTTACGAGATGTTTTGTATTGGATTAACGAGTTGATTACGGTTCTATTGATCTTTGATTTGATCGAATCGGTGTTAGTTTGAGACAGTATTACGAATTTGGGTTTTGGTATTGTTTATTGTTGTTTCTGGAAAATTTCCAGATTTTTGGAATTAGCGATGAAGATTTAAAGATCTTCATCCTTCGCTTGAAGATTCGTTAAAATTTTGCAATTCGTTACATCAAGTTCGTTAACAATTGTGAGTCGTTATCTTTGATTTGTTAGACACGTGGTATACTTCGTTAGTACTTCTTCTAACAAACTTGTGCCACGTGGCAAAGGTTGTTATAACCGTCAAACAACCTGATTCGTTGTGAATTGTAGTTGATTCGTCATCAACTGTAATTAGTTCGTGCTCTTCGAATTCATTACTTGATTCGTCAACTTGAATTGTCAAATTGATTTTTCAAGTTGATTCGTCAACTTGATTTGTTAATTTGATTCGTCAATTTGATTCGTTAATTGATTCGTCTGAGTAATTCATTATTCTGATTCGTTAGTGACGTGTCTCTGATTCGTTATTAACTCGTTATAATCTAATTCGTGGTGATACTGTTCCTGGTTCATTATTCATATAACAATTAATTCGTGTCCTTGATTCGTTATACTAAATTTGTCACAATTACTGTTCACAGTTCGTTATTGTTACTGTTCATAGTTCGTTAAATTTTTCAATATTAACCCTTGAAGTTTGAATTATTATTAAATTTGAACTACTTATTTACAATGACTGGTTTTATGCGTTAGCTTCTCAGAACGTACTCATGCAGCAAATGTTACAGTTTTGGATACAGAAATTGGATCTCATTCCAAATGCCCTCGACTGATGAAATTCAGTGACTTTGCAAAATGGTAACCACATTCTTGTGCTCATCTTGGTTATGTTCATCCTGATTGTTCCTATTGTCTTGATGAAGTTTACACTGTACCTATGATTGGGGATGAGACTACTGGTTTTACTCCTAAAGCTATTTCACAATATTCTCAAGAGGAAAAGAAGGCTTTGGAGATCGAGACAAAAGCGTATTCTACTCTTACTATGGCATTACCAGATAATATATTCCATCAAATTGGAAGCATCAAGATTAGTGCTTCTTTGTTTCAACACATCAGAATGAGAAGCATGGGTAACACTGAGGAAAACAAGAAAGTTATGTTAAAATTTCAATTCTAAAACTTTAACTTACTCAAAGGTGAAACTGTTGAGGAAAGACAACTCGTTTTAATCATTTAATTGCTGAAATGGAAAATTTAAAGATTGAAACCTCTGAAACTGACAAGATAGATACAGTTAAATATGTTTTACCTAGTTCATACTCAACATCCGTGATGGTGTTGAAGGAGAATAATTGTTTCATAAATGAAGGTTTGACTGCTTCTGAGTTTATGCAAAAGATCGAAGCTCGGGAATATGATTTAAAGTGTCAAAAGTCATCAAAAGAAAGTCAAGATACAGCTTTCTATGGTGGAAGTATGCCTTTAAGATCAACATTATCTCCGATTACTGAATTTCTCACTCAGAATGCAAATGAAAATTCAACAACAATTTATAGTGATCCACGTGCTTGCTTTTTGACATCTGGAGGTTCTGGATCATCTGGGGCTTCTGGATCTTCTGGAGGTTCTGGAACTTTAGCTACTGCAAATCAATTCTCAGCACTACCTAATGTGAACATGAAAGAGGCTGAACAAAATTTTGCCTTTTTGTGTGCTTTCATGACTTCTTATGAGAACTTGGTTGGTAGTAAGATTACCACAAGTGAGTTAACTGATGAAGATTATGACCAAATCGATCTTGATGATTAGGAGTTCATGGATTTAAAGTGGAATATGGCTATGATAGTAGAAAGTGAAGAAATTAATGCGAAGAACTGGTAAAGATCTTCCTTCATTGAACAAGAGAGTTTGGTTTGATAAACTGAAAGTTAAGTGTTTTAACTTCCAAGATTTTGGACACTTTGCCAAAGAGTGTGAAAAACCAAAGAAGGAGTACACTGGTCCTCGAAGCCAAGATAGAAGTTCATCTGTGAAAAAGAGTAATGATGCTGATAAGTCTTCTGGAAATAAACCATCTACTTCTGGAACACAAGCATTGTTGTCTGCTAATGAAACTGACTGGTCACAAAAGTTTCTGTGCAACGACAATCAAGCTAATTTGGCTATGTTAGATTCAAATGAAAATTTTCAAGATGCGAGTGGAAATGAGCTATCTTCGGACGACGATACTGAGTCTGATTCTGATGATTCATGTGAAATGCAGCCAACTACGTTTGCTTGTATGGCCAAAATTAACGAGGTTAGTTCTTTTATTTCTAACTCTGCAAATTTATCTACTAATGTGCTTTGTGCTGATTGTGAGAAAATTAAGCCTAAGTTAGAATCATTGAAAAATTATAATGATTGTTTAGTGAAAGAAATTGTTTCGCTTAAGGATACTTATAGACAATCTTTAGAATCTCAAATGAGATCTAGGTAGAAAATTGAAGCATTGTCTGTTAGTAATCATGATCTTAAAGGCTGAGTTGTCAGTCCAAATGACAATTAATGATAATAAATTTCAAGAAAGGTGTAAGTTTTGTTAAATGAAATTATTGAAGTATCAAGTAAGCAAAAAGATTCAAAGAAGGTGTAAATTTTGTTGAAGTAACACCACTATTTCACAATGATTACACAGCAAATACTTTTGCTGGAAATGAAGAAACTGCTATTAATGAACCAGTTGTTGACACAAATTTTAAAAGTGCTAAAAATGACAATGTGAATGCTCAAGCTTCATAAAAAAAACTCATATACAAAGCAAAAAGGTCTTTGTTGAAAATAATGTTGAGAAAGTACTCGTTGAGGATGTATTTGAACTGGAAGTTGTACATAAAAATCAGGATATTCCACGCTCGAATCACATTTTATGTAAACCTCATGAATTTGAGGAAGCTGTGTATGGTTCAAATACAAATCAAGTAAAAAAGGAAAAAGTTGTTAAACCGGTGGAGGCTAAGAAATCAGAAAAACCTAAAATTTCTGATGAGGATTTGATGCGTTTTATCAATCCTGTTCCTTCGAAGCCATCAACTGGTCGTGCTTTTAAGCATAAAGGGATAAGCACAATGTTCACTGAGAAAGACATTCCGCTTGATATTATCAAACCCGCATTTATTGAAAGCGTCTTTCATAATGAAACCTCTAAAGTACAAGACCTTGAAAATAAATTTGTAAAATCCAAGACCTCAAAAGTGGTAGATCCGTTGGTAAAGCTAAGAATTTGTTAAAATCTGCTAAAAATGTTCAGTTTGTGAAATCAATTGGAACTGATTCTTTACAAAGCTTTTCTAATTGTTCTAATCTGGATTTCAGCATGAAACGGAAATCTGTGACTTTTGATGACTTGGAGAAAGGTCCGATGGCTGGAGTTTATCATCAACCTTCGGTTGCACATGTTTCTGCTAAACCATCACATGAACGTGTTGACATGAGAACATGCTTTCTCTATGGTGAACATGGTCATGTGATAAGAAACTTTGGATTGAAGAAATCTAAAAATCTTCATCCATTTATCGAGGAACAATTTAAACCCGTTCATGTGATCAAGGTGATTTTGATAAGACCAATGTCTTTGGATGATGAAACTCACATTATGTTTTCTGATGTGAATCCTTGGAAGGTGATTCATGTTAATAAAAATGTAAGTAATGTGAAGTCCAAATTCGTTCCTACGGAGCCTATTTTCAAAAACATGAATACAAATATTGTTCAAGCTGCATACTTAAGACGAAAGTCTAAACGTCCTGTGATGTATTCACAAGTAGCTAAGCAACATTTTGATTCATTAAATGTTAAAACTTCAAGAGAAACTCAAGAGGTGCCCAAGACTGAGGCCTGGGCTGCCTTTTTGAACTGATCATTTTCTTTTCATGTGTAGGGTTCATCCAAGACCATTTCTGGTGAAAACGGGATAACGGATAGTGGATGCTCTCGTCACATTATTGGCAACATTGATCTTTTAACTAATGTCAAAAATATACAACAAGGGTATGTTGCGTTTGCTGGTAATTCGGGAGGTATGATCATAAAAGAGGGTGATGTGTCAAATGGATGTATCACATTTGAAAAAGTCAATTACTATGATAAAGTTGATCATAATATGTTGAGTGTGCCACAAATACGTGATAAGAAATATACTACTGTTTTTACTGATAAAGAATGTCTGATTCTGAAACCGGGATACGTCATTCCCGAGGACATGGTTGTCATGTGATCTCCTCGATCAAATGATATTTATGTGTTGAACATGTCTTCTAACATATCAGCTTCTGTGGAAACGTATTTTGTTTCTAAGGCAACTGAAAAGGACACGATTCTCTAGCACATAAGAATGGGTCATATTCATGTCAGGAAAATGATTTTAATGGCAAATGACTTGGTCGAAGGTGTTTCCTTGAAACAATTTAAGTTAAATGACCAGTGTGTTGCTTGCAAGAAAGGCAAACAGAAAAAGAAGTCACATCCATCTAAGTTAATCAATACCATTGACACTCCATTAGAGCGACTTCATATGGATTTGTTCGGTCCTGTGAATCGTTCGAGTATCGCTAGTTATTGGTAGTGTTTAGTTGTCACTGATGACTATTCAAGATATTCATGGGTCTTATTTATGAGTTCAAAAGATCATACACCCATTCTAGTTTAAAATTTAATCACTAAGATCGAATCACTATACAAATTGAAAGTGAGACGTATTCGAAGTGATAATTGTACGGAGTTTAAAAACAATGTGTTGGATTTCTTTTGTGTTCAAAAGGGAATTTATCAAGAATATAGTGTTCCTTATGTACCACAACAGAATGGGGTAGCTGAAAGGAAAAACAGAACATTGATTGAAGCAGCAAGAACTATGCTTGCAGATTCTAAGCTCTTGTCCAATTATGGAACGAGGCTACTAATCCTTCTTGCTACACACTCAATCGTGTTTTGACTGTGAACAAGAGAAACCTAATTTAAAGTACTTGGAACCATTTGGATGTCCTTGAACCATGCTGAAGAAAAATGCGGGAAAATTTGAAGAAAAGCAATTGAGGGTTACTTCATAGGTTACGCATCACCTAAGAAACGGGTATTTAAATCACCTCGGGTTGTGTAGAGGAGTGGTACCATGTTGATTGCCAAAGGTACACCACACCTTCCAAATTAAAGGACTTGATTGGTTATTTGACTATGAAGGTTTATTTAACTCATTTACTTAATTGGATGATCAACCTGATGAAGAATTGGTTCATGCGTATTTGGAAGATCAATACTTACCTCCAAGATCTTCGGTTTTAATTATGAAGACGCAATTCAAGATGATTTTCCTGATGTATCCTATGTAATTTCTATATCTTCGAATGATAGTCCGTTTGTTGATTCTTTCTCAGCTCCTCTTCATGTAACACATGAGATTGGAGAATTGTCTCATGATGCTGAGGAAAATCTCACTAATTTAACAAACAATGTTGTTGTGCCTGAGAATCCTATTCTTCAAATTCATAATTATTATCCACGGGAGAACATCATTGGGGAACTTAATGTATGTGTGCAAACACGTCATCAAGTCTCTACTTCAAGTGAGAATAACATATTGTGTGCTTATGCGGATTTACATTCTTCAGGAATCGTGAAGGAACGACGACGACTCGTGTGGAACTTGAAGGTCCTTCTTGGGTAGAAGCGATGCAAGTGGAATTGCAACAGTTTAGCCGACTGGGTGTATGGGATCTCATCGATAAACCTGTTAGAGTTAAGAAACCTATCCCTACGAAGTGGGTATTTAAATTTAAAAAGGACGATCGTGGGGTGATTGTTTGAAACAAAGCACGGTTAGTGGTGCAAGGTTTTCATCAGCAAGAGGGAACAGACTATACCGAGGTATACGCTCCATTTGCAAGATTGGAAGCTATACGAATATTTCTGGCTTATACGGCTTACAAGAATAATAAAGTCTATCAAATGGATGCGAAAAGTGCTTTTCTCAACAACGAACTACATGAGGAAGTGTTTGTTTTGCAGCATCCTGGCTTTGAAGACCCTGATTATCCTGACTGAGTTTACCGTTTAAACAAGGCTCTGTATGGTCTACATCAAGCCCCGGGAGCTTGGTATGGAATGCTTTCTGACCATCTTACTGATAACGGCTTCAAGAGAGTGACTGTAGAATGCACATTATTTTATAAGAATGTTGGTGATGATCTGCTCCTCGTTCAGATATATGTCGACGACATTATCTTTGGGTCAACAAATGACAAGTTATGTAAGGATTTCGAGAAGTCAATGCAAACAAAGTTAGAAATGAGCTCGATGGGAGAGATGAACTTCTTTTTAGGGTTGTAGGTTCATCAGTCTGACAAGGGAATCTTCATTCACCAGACGAAGTACGTGAATGATGTCTTGAGCCGATTCTAGATAAATGCCGGAAAAATCCCTTCAACTCCTCTCCCAATGGATCACAATTTATCACCGAATGAATTGGAGGACACCGTCGATCCTACCCTTTATCGAGGAAAGATAGGTTCTTTAATGTATCTTACTGCTTCTCGACCTGAAATAATGTTTGTAGTTTGTTTATGTGCTAGGTACCAAGAAAGTCCCTGAGTGACTCACCTGGCAGCGGTAAAGAGTATACTTCTATATCTGAGGGGTAATCCTAACATCGGGTTATGGTATCCCAAGGACGTAATTTCGATATCACGGCGTTTTCCGATTCAGACTATGGAGAGTGCAAGATCAACTTTAAAGCGACTATAGTATGGTGTCAATTCCTAGGAAGCCGGCTTGTTTCCTAGCAGTTTTAAGAAGCAGACAACGGTCTCCACTTTAACCGCCGAAGCCGAAACGTGGCAGTCTCAAGTTGTTGTTCACAGGTTCTATGGATCCAGCAACACTTGCGGGATTACGGTTTGAAGTTTCTTACTACTCCCATATCGTATTTTTGATTGGTACTGCAGTGGCCCTTTGGTATTGATAACTCTGTTGCTATAAGTATCACCAAGAATCCCGTACAACATTCAAAAACTAAACATATTGAAATTCGATATCATTTTATACGTGATTGCTTTGAAAAGAAATTAATTGATATTGAGAAAGTGCACACCGAATTTTAAAAAGACGATCTGTTTACCAAGGCATTTGATAAAACACGTTTTCACTTTTTGCTTGGTTTAAATGGATTAAAAACCCTTACTGATATCCTGAAACAAGGATAACTATCTTTATTTTTTGTTTATTTTTCTTTTATTTGAATTTTATGTTTTGGGTTTAGGGGGTGAAATAGAAAATACAAAAATATTGTGCTTTTTGTTTGTATAGAGAAAATCCAAAAACATAAAAAAAATCCAAAAATATTGTGATTTTTGTTGAAATATTTTGAAAAGGTCAAAAACATTAAAAAAAACTTACAAAAATAAAAAATATTGTGATTTTCAATTTGTATAAAAAAATATGAAAATTCAAAAAGATTATGTTTTTAATGTATGTATAGAGAAAAACCAAAAAGATTTTTGCATATTGTTGCTTAAAATTATTCCATTTACTTACAATTGAAGGACATATACTTGTATATGTTTGGTCCTGATGTTTACATGTAAATGAGTAGGATAACCATTTACCTGATAATTGAAATTGAATGGGGCAACTTTTATATGTTTTATTTAATTCTCTCGCTGAAAATTATGTCGGTTATTTAAGTTTGTGGAACATGCTTGCATGTTTTGGTCCTGTTTTTCCACTTGTGGATTGATATGATAGCCATTAATCTATAGACTAAAAGTAACTAGGCGATTGAATTTACTTTTATGCGCCTCAATTTTTTTTGAGTTTTGAAGCAAAAAGAAAAAATGATAGTACATTGATCATCTGGTCCCATATACAGAAAGAAATAAGCTTAAAAGACTGAGTGTTTAATTGCATTGGTGCATTGGTAGGTCTTAAACAAGCCGTTAGAGTAAACTAGTGATATAAACATAAAGAAATGCTAAATTGAAAGGGGTGTTAGTCTCTACCAAAAATCTCGGTAATGATGGCAGAAATATAATAGCCTGTCATACTCAAGCCTTATGTCTGTTTGATCACCAAAAACAAAATAAGTTTGATTAAAAGGCTTTAGGATTCTGGAAACTGTGAGTCATTATGCGGCCTAATCATCTGGGTATTCATATGCATGGATATTTCAACCGCTTTTAGAGCAAACCTAAAGTCATTAAAATTGATCACTGCTGTACAATTTACAATTTGAATTACAGACTTGATCAAAATCCGCTGTTAGTCATACATTGTTCCTCCCTTGCGTGCGTCTCAATACCATTAAGAAACAGACCCCAGGGGACACAATACATGTAAGCCGATAGATGGACTCGTGTAACTCACTCATAGTAAAAGAAAAAAATATATATAACATCAAAATTTTGATCAACAGCATAATAGTTTAAGTCAAGTTGGGGTGATATGGTAAAAATCAAATTAAGCTTAAACCGATATCCGAGGCTGATAGTTTATGATATTATGTGCTCTAATTGAACATTTAATCATATCACAAAAACGCTTGAAGGTTTGTTATAAAATTTAAGTGGACAACAATATCATTGACCAACTTAACGCCAGTCACAATATCGCTGAAATATAAAACTGTGATGGAAGGGCAATTTTGTCAATATGATTCTCTGCTTAAACTCACCAAAAATACAAAAATATATATTACTTTTGAAAAACATACAAAAACATAAAAATATTTTATAGGCTTATCTTTCGGATTTAAAAGTAAATATTTGAATATGAAAAAGGAAAACACCAAAAAGATTTCTATTTTTTTTCCTTTTACATATTATTTAATCATTTTTAAAGTATGTGTTTTAAGCGTAAAATATGTTAAGGTATTTCATTTTACCACGTTGGGTAAAGTGGTTTAAGGTACAAATTCATTGAGATAAGGGATTTCGTTCATTTATTTTAATAATTTTATTTATTTTTTTATTTATTTAATTGATTTATTTAATTATTTAATTATTATATATAAATATAAATAAAAGATCATGCTAATATTTTGTTTCGTTATTCATGGATAACGAATGAGGTTTTTCTTAACGAATTACTTTGATTCGTTACTTTTCTAATTCTCTTCCGCCACTCTGTAATGAATGACCTAATTCGTCATCCATTATATAACGAATCAGACATGTTTCCAATTAGTTATTGATTTGTGTTAAGCATTAACGAATCACTATTTCGTTTGCCACGTGTAATGAATTTGTTGCCACGTGTAACAGATAGGATAACGAATCAACTGATTCGTTATTTATAATTTAAACGAATCAGATGATTCGTTGTCTTGGAAATCATGCTGAGTCGTTGCTTTTAGAGAAATGTGAGGCCGATTCGTCTTCATTCACGGTTTCACTTTCTTTGGCGGTTTTACTTTAAGCACTAGTTTCCTCCAACCCTTCTTGGATTTATCTCGTCAATATGTTTACGGATTGGAATTTGTGGCTTAAAAAATTTAAACCCGTGGTTCACCACAAATAGTAAATGTTGATGGAACCAATCAGCTTGACAATTTCCACCACGGATAATAAAGGTCGACACGCGAGGGTACGTATATCCCAACGCGGTAATGAGAGAACGTCAGTAATGTTTTAATAATACTGGACGTCGATCTCCCATTTAATAATACAGTCCTTTAACTCTGAATCGTAAAGTCATTTGATTAGCTTTAGCACGAGCAATAGCTTCCTACTCGTGTTCTTTATCAACATACATGTACGCCTCGATAATCTTACGTGCTCTTTTGTCTCGGTATGCAAACCATCCTTATCAGCAACAGATGGATCAATATTCGATTCAAACCTCTTTCCTTTACCCTTTTATACTTTATCCAAATGATCTTCAGCTGCTTTAACCTTTTCTTCAGTAAATATAGGAGCACCCTGATCAACGTTTGATCTTTGAAATAGATGAGGGTATTCCTCAGCTGTTACATCTTCGATCTCAACCTCCTCATCTTCATAAATAAACGACGTATTAATCGAAATTGTCGTATCATGCAAGACTTCCTCGTCGTTCTCAATCTCAACGTCGTCCTCGGCCTCTAACGCATCAAGCTCTTCATCATTCAGACCAAGCAGAATAGAAATCCGCTCGCGTGTCAAGGACCGATCGACAATTTGTCCCACTTCTATCTCGTTCTCATTCACCATGCTCCTAATCACCCTCTTACTATCCATAAATATAACAGTATTAGCCTTTATCGACTCAATTGGTTTTACATTCATCGAGTCCTGATAAACGACTATCTGTTTGTTCAAATCACCAGCAGCCTCACTTATTCCGACACCGGAGGATGAGCCGTGAGCTTGTTTCTGCTCATTGCCTCCAGCACCCAAGGCATTAGAATCCTCGTCATCATTCTGCAGCTTCTTTTAGACATCTTCTTTACATGTGAGCTTTAGAATGAGATCCTCATGTTCCTTCATCTTCACCCCCTGAGCAGTAACGAAATCACGGTGGGCTTTGGTCTCTTTTTGACAAAAAGAAACATAACTCATCAGTTTGCGCTGATTGATCAACATTTGCTCTTGAGCCTGTCGATCAGAAGCCATTTGATTCTCAAAAAGATGAATCAAGCTCAAGAGCATATTCATCTGATTCTCATGTGGCATTGCTTGAAACGATGGAGGGATCGGCTGTATTGAGTGTGCAAGATACTTCAGTTTAGTCCCTATGATTTGAGTGTGGAAACACGAAGGGATAAAAGTATTGATTTAGGGTTAGATTTGAATATTATATAATAAACAATTATTAATAAAATAATATTATATCAAATAACGCGATATTTTATCGGTAAATTTTCTCGAACATAAAAGTGGGTCGGGTTATGATTAATCCATATTAATTTAGTAAATCTGAGTTGTTACATCTTAAAGCTCAGATAAACGCAAAAACCGCGATTGCCGATATTGTTGTCTACTTAAACCAAGCCACCAGTCTATCAAGCCTCAAAGCACATCAAGCAATTAAGTTCAAGTGATATCAAAACCCTATGGTTCTCACACCTTTTGAGTTAAGATCCACCTGCCCCATTTCAACCATAATAAAGACAATAAAAATTCGGGTTGAAGCAAACTAGTTCTACCTATCACCGTAAGATGAGAATCCCTTAATGGTAAGAACAAAATACACTTCGATGGAATTTTGGATGATAGGTCAACTGAGGTCGTACGAGCATGCCTAAAAAGTATTGGACTTTGTCCTATGTATTCTCTAAGAAAATATTTATTCGCTAAAAACCTCGAGCCCCAATAGTGTAACCTCAGAGTCACTATCCCCTTTGTAACATGTAAGCTCTCAGTCCCGTCTAGTATGTGAACTTTGGCCTCTTTTTCTATTTTTTAGAATGTTTTTTTGGCATTTGTCAATACATAACCTTTCTCACCTTCATTTTTTTCAGACCAACTTCTTTTAACACTTTGTAACTTTTCTTTCTTTTTTTCTTTCTTTCTTTCTTCTTCTTCTTCTTCTTTTTTTTTTCTTTGCACTTAGGCATCTCTAACTTATAAATATATAACTAAAGACTAAAGCTCGAATAAAATTGAACATGGTGGGGCGCCACCTCTCTTTATTTTTTCGTAAAACAAAGTGGTGTGCTAATTTAAAGTGTATTCAATTCTCACCACCTTAGGGTAATCAGCTTATGGTAATACTCCCTATGCCTTATCGAATTTTTAGTTCCACTAACCCCTTAGGATGAGAACCCACAAAATCTAAGAGTAATTAAGTTTATTAATAATATACAATGGGAAACCTTTCAAGACTAGTTGGGCCTACCGACACATCACAAGCTTATTACGTTTTCTTTTATATTATCTCTAAATATTAGTAGTTTGAAAAACCAATTTTCAATTTTATTATCATCTTCCATTATTTGAAAAAAAAAACAAAAAAAAAACTATAATTCAATGGACTTTTTTCAATTTTTTTATGCCATTTTTCTTTTTCATTGTTTATAACTTTTTAACCTTTTTATTTATATTTTTGCCGAAAACATCAATTTGCCATCCCCACACTTAAATTTCACATTGTGCTCAATGTAAGAAAAAGGAAACAACAAATAAAATATAGCAAAAAATAAAAACAGACTAATGAATTGGAACAGACTCCCCTGGTAAATAGATGATATGCCTCGTGAGTCGTGTTTTGTGCCTTCCAATTCAAACGCGATCAGCAAAGTATCTTCAAATAACGTAGTCTCTAACAAATGAAAACAGCAATCCTAAGGCATGTAACATCCCCATCTCATAAGCAACCTTGGAACAACCAGCAAAAAAGAAAAAAACACCCGGCAGAGCAAAGAAGTAAAATTAAAATAAATATAAATATACAATGAAAACATAGTACCGGGTTGCCTCCCGGGAAGTGCTAAGTTTACAAAAAGTCTTCAGCCATAGTTACTCCCGAAACCTCAATCGGGATTCTTCTTCTTTATCCGTTTCCCATCAGTACTCTTCAACACTCTCCTTTTATAATTAGTTGGGAAGAAACTAATTGCCAAAATCACATGAGCACAAAAATATGCACTCAGCTCGACCCACCAATTCATGAAAATTGATGAGTTGACAAATTCGGCACACTCTGATTCCAGAGTCCAGAAATCCACCTTCTTGCGGCTCTTGATTTACGTGGTAATCCACGAACATGTATTTCAAAAAGCCGATCAGCTTCACCCTGCAGATGCGGATGAACTTTCACAATAAGATGCAGTTCTTTATTCTTCAATTCTTCATATATCCCTTGATTCCTCTTTGACATTTAATTTCTTAACCGACTCCCCAAATAACAAAACTTCGAGCTCCTCAAGATCTCTTTCGGGGTTAAAATCTCTCTCATCCATCTCGGCTAAACCCATTATATCTTCACCAAATTCATCCCTAAACTCGTCCTCCCAAGAAGGAATACACTCCCCTTTCTGATACTACAACCCAACATCCTTAAACTCAATCATCGGCTCATTGAATTGTATTTGACTCATTAAGCCAAATCAAAAATCCTCCATAATTAGTTCATACAGAATTGGTGTATTTTTATTACAACTATGGATGACACGTAACAAATCGTATAATATCTCTTCTGGATGTAGTATGTGATGTGCAAGATGAGTCTTTACAACCGAGAACATTCCCCATCTTATCAAACACCATGAAGAATCTAAGCTTGTAGTAACACTCCATTAAGGTCACTGAAAAGATCAACTTATACATAAAAGGATCACGGCCACCAATTACTAGTAATAAACAATACGTTAAAGAAAAACTAAACTAATTAAAGCAATTAAACTCAATTATATTAACCTAACTTCTACGACTCTAAACAAACTTGAAAAATCAATCAGAATAAAATTAAAAAGAAAAATAAAATAAAAACTACTTAGTCTCCTACGACTCAATAACAAAAACAAAAACAAAATAAATAGCGCGTATGTAGCAAGCAAGTCTAATCAAAGCTAATGAACGCAATTGCCAAAATTCCCCGGCAACGGCGCCAAAAAATTGATGTGCTAAAAGTAGTCTCATAATTTATTAACTAAAATACGCTCATCTGAACACTAAGTAATAACTCTAAACTTTTAAATTTCACTTAAAATACTAACCGGCAAGTGTACCAATCGACTCTAGTGCAGCTAAATAAGTCCGAGTATCGAACCCACAGACTCTTTAAATTACATAAATTTACTAGACTAGACTCAACTACAGACACGACAATTTATTTATTCTTAAAAGGGGGGTTTTCTAAAAACTAATATTTAATTAATTAGTACGACTTAAACTGAACTTAATTCAGATGATAACAAACAACCACCTAGGCTAGAATCCCTATTCTATTAACTATCAAATGGTTGGAAAATACTAAGTTATGGAACCGGGATCTTAAACTATTCACTTAATGGGAAATCAAACAGGACCCTTAACCCTTATCAAAAAGGCACCTATGGAATCTTAACAAGCTATTAAATTACCGGTTTGATTAGACCCGCTTACGTTCGGTAATTGTAACATCCGGCCCATGGCACCACCAATATGTCCGCTCCGCCCAAAAGCGCTCACGGATTTGTTTTTGGTTGCCCAGGTGGAGACTTCCCAGGAGGTCACCCATCCTAATACTACTTCCAGTTGAGCATGCTTGACTGTGGAGCTCTACTTTCGGCTACCATTAAGCCCAAAGCGCTTTGGTGATTGAAGAGGCAGGACATTTACTTATGAACCAAGGATCTCTTTTGTCCACCGTCGATGTGGGATTTTCCTAGGATGTTACAAACACCCCCTTTGGACTCGTCGTCCTCGATGAGGTTTGCCCCACCATCTCATCCAGGATGTGAGATTTGCCTAAGGTGTACCTCATGACACCCCGGGGACTCACCGTCTCTGATGAGGTTTGCCCCACCATCCCGAACGGCACAAGAGTGGCTCTAATACCACTTCTAGCCTTCGGCCCCTCGCACCACCAATATTGTCCACTTTTCCCAGAAGAGCTCACGGATTTGTTTTTGGTTGCCCAGGTGGAGACTTCTAAGAAGTTCACCCATCCTGCTACTACTTCCAGTTAAGCATGCTGTGGAGCTCTCCTCTAGTCAACTACCATTAAGCCGAAATGTGTTGGTGATTGAAGAGGCAGAACATTTACTTATGAACCAAGGATCTCTCTTTCCCACGGCCGATGTGGGATTTGTCTAGGTTGTTACACTAATTTATTGTATCACATGTACCTCTATAAGAACTCCTACCTTACAACGCGGAAATCAAAGGTAGTTTAAAGAATTCAATCGACTAAATAGACAAGGCAAATTAACCAAACCTATACTAACTCCTTATAGAGAACTAAATCAATCAATTCATCAACCAAGACCTATCACATAATCTATCACCTTACGGCTATTTAGATTAGCAGTGTAACAACTCGGATTTTTCATATATTATTTGTTAATCGATACCCGACCTGCTTATATGTTCGAGAAAGTTTATAATAAAAATACCGCATTTATCGAGCCAATTATTTATTATAATATTAGTGTTTAATTAGTTATTTATTTAATATATATAACTTACAATATATGGCAAATTTAACTTAAACTAAAACTATCATCTCATTATGTTTCCACCTTCAATCTCCAGGGACAAAAATGAAAATTATGCATATTATAATCAAATAACCCGTTTACCCATATTCCAAACCCACATCCGTGACCCAATTAGCAAACCCGCAACTCCTTTATCATTCTTGGACCACACTTCTCGTCATATTCCTGGAAATCAAATCACGATACTTGTTAATCATGCCATAATCGGCACACCGACACTCCTAATTATGTTTAATCGATCGTTTGTAATACGAATTGCTTAATATATATAGCCTTCATAACCATATCTTCATTATACATATTTTCAAGAATAAATATTCAATTAAACTTGCAGTTAGCATCCTCATAGCAGCGCCATTAAAACCCCTTTAATCAATTAAATTAACGTTGTTGTTTAGTTAGTGTTTTTGATCCTCGTTAAGCCAGCTCTATTCGTACACATTTAACCCTTGTTTAATCATCAAAACAGGTAATTAATTATATGTTTTGTTTCGTCTTGAGGTCAGGGTCATTAACGAACATCAATCGGATTAACCGATTGATGTTGTTAGTTTTCTTGATTGAGTTGTTACATGCGGCTGTTTCCTTAAAGATTTATCTGTTTCATCTTCTAACTAACAAACACCCTAGCCCAGATGGCTAGGGTGGTTGTCTTAATACGTTGAACCGTTGGGGGCGCGAGTTCAACTCCCCCAACCCTTTATTTATGGAAATAATTATATTTATCATATTAAATTAATAATTAACGTTATAAGTGTTATAATATAATAATTAAATCATGTTTTATTAAAACCCGACAAGGTTACATGTGTTTTTACACATCTTTAATAAAAACAATAACTATGTGTGTGTATATATGTCTAAATATTCATATCTATACTATATTAATATACATATAGGGAGGGCAACATTGTAATTTATCAAAAACTCTTAAAATTAAGAATTTACTACTCTTAATAAACAATGCACAACTTTATAATGCACACTTTTAAGACCAACTATCCCGCGCGGTGGTCGCTATTTCAAAATTCAAAAAGCCCTAAATTTCTTAAAAAGCATCACAGATAAATTGAAATAACCGTAAAAGAAGGGATATTGGTTTTAAATACTCCAAACTTTGACCCATTGGTAGATAACACTTCCAACTTACGAAATGTTCTCCAGCACTCCCAACTTTTAACATATTTTCTTCTGACACTCCTGGAGTAACGAAACACTAACTTTGTTAGTGTTAGGGGTAAAAATGTCATTTTTGAAAGTTAAAGGGATTAAATCAAAATTGTGTTTATACTTTATTTCACATCCTTCTCCACCCAACCACCACCCCCTCTTCCCTTCCACCACCGCCCCAGCAGCCACCCCACCTCCATGCCAACAAATATAAAAATTTAAAAAGAATTAGAATCAAAACTACCAGATTGAAAGTAACGTTTGGTTGTGGAAGATAGACGACCAAAAGTCCATCACTGAAACTGAGTTAGGGTTTATGAGTTCACTCCAATCGGAATCGAAAATAAATGAGCAATTTCGAATTCCGATCAGAACCGCTTGATTTAATGTGCGCTGCGTCTCGGAACGGTGTTGCTGGAAGCTGGAAACATATCCGCCGGAGGTGCTCGTCGGTTCATAAAGCCGTTGTCTGGCCGCTCTCGCCGGATCTTATTGTTAAGGTATATGTTTATGTAGAGAATTATGATAGTGAAGAAGAAGAAGAATATTATCAATTAGTTTTAGTTCCAGTCTGCTTGATTTAATTTTAAGTGTGTGTGTGTGTGTGTGTGTGTGTGTGTGTGTGATTGATGTAGAGTTTAGGCTTCTAAAACAGGTTGCGGTGCACTAACCGTAAAAGCAAAGAAAAACATGGGGTCGGTCGGAGATGGTGATAATAGCAGGGCGGTGGTGGGGTAAGATGGTGACCTCAGATCTGGTAGCGAGGGTAAGTACGACGGTGGTTGTGACAGATACTATCGTTATGGTCTTCGATGGTTGGTGGTTTTTGGCAGGGAGGTGGGGTAGCTGCAGGGGTGGTGGTGGCATTGAAGAGGGGGTGGTGTTGGGTGAAGGATGTGAAATACAGTTAAACACAATTTTGATTTTATCCCTTAAACTTTGAAAAATAACATTTTTTACCCCAAACACTAACGAAGTTAACGAAGTTAGTGTTTCGTTACTCCAGGAGTGACAGAAGAAAATATGTTAAAAATTGGGAGTGTTGGAGAATATTTTTTATGTTGGGAGTGTTATCTACCAATGGGTCAAAGTTTGTAGTATTTAAAACAAATATCCCTAAAAAAACTATAAATTAAAATTTAATCTTTATACATATAATATTGTCAATAAAATAACTAAAATATTAACAACAAAAAATCTAAAAGTTATTAACTGTCGTTTTGAAATAATAATACTAATAGTAATATATGGTGGCAATAATTTTTTTAAAAAAAAAAAGATAAGATGCATGCACATAATTCACATTGACATCCATCTCGGTGGATAAACAGTAAGTACATATAAAAAAGGGTCAGACTAAACGTACCCCTGGTTGCTTGTCATAACCAACCCCCCCCCCCCCCCCCTCCCCTTGGTGGAAAAACTCACTTTCATATTACCCCTTGAGGGTTTAGGTTTAGGTTTAGGTTTAGGGTTTAAGGTTTAAGGTTCAGGTTTAGGTTTTCGGGTTTAGGGTTTTCGAGTTTCGGGTTTATTTTGTAAACGATAAAGAGGTAAATAAAGATATTATAAATATATATACTATTAAAATTAAAAAAATAGATATTATAAATATTTACAATATTAATACTAAAAAAATAAATTAATAGTATTACTTGATAGTTTTTAATTTGATATATGTAGTGAAGACTATTAAGTGAGAAGAATCTTGTAGGAACTAATATGTATATAAGTAATGTTTAGAGATAATAATAATTTATCTAATAAGTTAAGGGAAGTGTATATTTAGTAAAAATGGTGTAAGGGAGTACCCTAAAAAAAGAGAAAATTTAAATTTGAACAAATAATAATGATGTGTTCTGTGATTGGACAACACAAGCATTAGATTTATTGTTCGAAACTGAGGTAACCAACAAACCAGTTCCTAATACTGATCCATGTGGATTATCAATAATAAACAACAAAATATAAATTAGAATTTGTAAGATGGCTATGTCCAGGAACTTAGAACAAGTAGACGTACATGATAAATAAGAAAAATAGAACTGCTCTTTTATTTTATTCTCTGTGTTAAAACTTATAATATTTAAATCATAGAAAGGTAAAAAAATAAATAAATAAATAAAAATAGGTTGTTGGTTATTATCTGACGTCAAATACAAACCAGGAAATGTGTCGTAAAAATCATGTCCAAACAAATTAAATATACATGTTGGTTCGAATAGTAAACCCGGTCTTAAAACTGCTTTACAAACTTGCATTTTTATCAACCCAATTAATAGAACTAACCTGTGCACATATATTTCGCTGACTACATAAAGTTTGTATAAAAGTTCTATAGCTTGAAATATCATGATTAACGTATTAATTTTCATAAACTTAAATAAATACATAATATCTAAAATAAAGTTTGGATGGAAACACTAACCACAATTAATTTTAATAAAATAATAAAAAGGATCCAGCATATACAAGAGTAAAACACGGTGACTCTACAAACGACGGTTTAAATACAAGAAGTCACGATATTAAATAATGTATAACACAAAAGTATTTATCTTATCGGAATGTAAATTACTTGTAGGATATTACGGTCCCGTTAGCAGAACAAGTTTCACGTTAGCAAACTATCCTTTAAGGTACGGATCCTTACCCCCTCCTTTGTTATCTGGTTCGATTGTGATAACACATGTGACTAAGACCTGGAACTTTTGACGCGTTTGGCTTTCCATTCGTTTCATGTTTCTTAAAATTATTTTGTTTCATTGCAGAAGACATATGAAACTTGTATGTTTCAGGAAAACAATATGAATTTCGAACATCATGGGAAACTAAACTTTGATCACATATCTGGGTGTTGTGGATGCGATGCGGTATTTCATATCTATAAACACCCTATGTTATCAAATTACTGTTAACTCAGATGGGTGGGCTTCATGTTACGCTCAGTTTTTCCGATATGTTATACTTGGTTCTATAATACGTTAATTGTCTGTTACGTTTTAACAAAAACAAGCATGCAGTAGATTTAAATTAATTTTGCTCATTACCGCATGTTCCGTTACTGAATTTTTAAATGCTTCAAAAATATATATTTTTATGCTCTGTTATCCAGAGTGCTACGCTTCTCGTGGAGTGTCCAACGATCATGTGTTGTGGCACTGACAACATGTGCTCCTTCTATGACGGAGAGATTAGTTAACGGCGTCTCTAGGTACAGGTGTGGTACAAAGCTACTAGGAGGCGTATCGATCGATCCTAGCCCTGTTTTAGTTTCTGTTTCTGTTTTTGGGAATGGATGTAGGTGTGCCAACCTGCCCCATTCCATGTGAGTGGTATACAGGAATGGCCCCCTGTATATCGTCACCTCTATTTCTGTTACTGTTCGGCTCATGGGTACATCCGTATGATATGAACTATGTGTTACTGTCTAAATTATTTGTTATTATTATGAAATATTTGTACTGTTATGAATCATTTGTTACTGTTCTGGATTATCTATTACTATTCTAACTCATAAGTTATTATTTTGACCTATCCGAATGTGTTCCTGCTTACTATTTACGCGAACTGTTATATTAGTTGCGCATCGCTTACTGAACTGCTTTTTTATTGTTACTGAAAATTATTTTTCTATCGCCATCGTAACTACATTTAAACTTACTATTTTACTGAAAAATTTTAATACTCGAGCCTATTATTCCGTACTGGGCATTCGGCTTATTCCGTAAGTTTTTCCCCCATACAGGTTCACAGGTTACTTTGGGCGGGATGGAGAGAGTGAAATAAACGTTAGGATGCCTATGAAGATTTCTAAGTAATGGAATTATGTCTTCTATCTCTGTATACCTCCGTATAAAGTGAAACGTCAGCCCTTTTCGGGTTGGGGTGTTACAGTTATGGTATCAGAGCGAATGCTCTTTCCCGTTGAAAACTTAAACATAGTAATTAAGCATGTGAGGAATGGGTAGATTAGGACTTACGTTTGGTAGGACTTTGATAAGTTAGGATTTATATAGATGTTTTTTTTCTTATCCATCTCCATTATTCTAACTACGCTTCCCTAGTACTAGATGTCTTTTTACCGTTAATACCATAACATCCACTGCTACTTTGCTACTGAACCTCATTCCCATAGGTGATTACTTGACGACCTCCGAATGTGCAAATCAGGTTCGTGTACGCTTACTTAACGACGTTTTAAGGTTTTAACAAAATTTTTTTGGAAAGTGAAACTAACTCCTCATGTGATAAACCATTTCGTTGAAAGAAATTAGTGCCCTCAGCTTATCAGTTTAATACACACTTTACAAGAAAACGGGTTACATGTTTAACACCTCTGGCTAGCGTTTTTACTAATAATTTGAAAACCTCACTAGCTTAATAAGAAAAAATAACATTGCTTAAGTATTCGTTCTGCAATTGAAAGGTCACGTA
Source organism: Bidens hawaiensis (assembly GCF_021521415.1). Lineage (NCBI taxonomy): Eukaryota > Viridiplantae > Streptophyta > Magnoliopsida > Asterales > Asteraceae > Bidens > Bidens hawaiensis. The sequence goes on along the minus strand of NW_027497360.1, from coordinate 160,081 downwards.
CGTTATTTTACGTTGTAAAAATGTTTAAATAAATAAATTTCTTATTAACGCTCATTATATAAATAAATATGTTTACATGTTTTCATTAAATCACCTGTCGTAGTAGATACTGATACCATTTACTGTTTTGATTCACTGTTACCTTATGCGCCAACGTTTACCGCTTCTATTTTAGACTTACTTTTAAACCACAACTATGTTAATTGCGTTTACGTAATTATTATACTATATCTTCGTTATATTTAACTTACTACCGACTGGGGTAACTATTCTTCTTTTTTCGCATTTTAAACCATATCAATTTACATCGCCGAATGTCGTATCTATTTTACTATCATAGTCATTTAACAATTATTTAACCATAACCGTTTAATGAATATTTAAACATAAATGTTTTACTACGTTTTTAGCCAGAATTATTTTACTATCCTGTATGTTGTCTTATCCGATATTGTTTTGACATACTATTACAAAAATATATATATATATATATATATATATATATATATATATATTGATTAATTGATAACCGATATTGTTTTGAATTGTTGTGTACCGATACTATTTGATGCACCCCATTTAATAAGTGGTTTGCCTTTGTACACCTGGACCGTTTTACGTCGTGTGGCGTACAACTTTAATACTTAGCAAACTCAAAAACAAGTTTAATCCAAGATGTATAATTTTTACTTATTCGAATCCATACCTCTGATAAGTCATCGTACATCGCCATAACCGACTAAGGTATTTCCGAATCTTATAGTGTTACTGTTTCGAATAATAATGTAAGAATACTTATAGTAATGACAGTGATAACGATACTATTTCGTAATAATGACAATATTAACTACTCTAAAGCATATATGAATATATGATATAGATGTTAAAATATTTCTCTAGTTGTTAAATGCACATTTCGCAAAATTGGTTATGAAGAGCATCCGATAAAATGATGAAAAATATTTTTATATTCTTTTAAATACTTCTTTAATGTTTTAAATATGGATTTTCTAGTTAAATTACAAACCTTGAAATTTAAATTAGAATTTTCTGATTAATGTATATTGTTTCTGGTCAATTATGAACCTCATTCTAAACATCTAGATCCTCTACTAAATTATGAACTCCCTTGTTGAACTTTTGAACTCCTTTGCTATGCTTTATTGAACCCCTGCTAAACTTGTTAAACATTCTATAAATTCTGAAAACCCCCATTAATAAACTTTTATTCATTTAATTATTATTTAAACTTTTTATTTTTATTTATTTTAGACCCCAATTGTTTTACAAAGTTTTTGTTAACTCTTTAACATTTAGAACTTTAATCGACAGTTATGGAATGCATTGAAATCATGTTATTATATATTCCTTTTAAGACATCAGTTTACTTATTCATCCCTATAATACCAACTTTTTTTTAAGTTAACTAAGATGTTGTAATTTAAAACGAATATGTCATAATGCATTTTAATTACAAATGAAACCTTCAAACTAAAAATATAAGAGATGACGCACGACCAACCCCATTGTTAATTTCGTTTATTTAGCGCATCTGATTTCTTTCATAAAAATTAACCTACTGTATATGTTTTTTGAGAAATGTTTTATTCACACCCCTTGTGAAAAAATTTAAATCTAAAAATATGTTTTATTAAAATCTGAATTTAGATTTTATGAATAGACTAGTGTTTATTACGTAAAATTTTTATTCAAAACCTTTGAAAAAACATAATAAAAATTTAAGCATTATTTGTAGTGAAGATATAAAAGGATTTAATTACCACTTTCTATATCAACGAGGTTTCAAAATGATAAAATGAATATGTGTATGCACATGACTACTTCATCATGAATAAATGAAGTTTTCTTTTTCATTTGATACTTAACTCGGGGAGAATATTCACGAAGTAAATATTTGTTAAAAGTGGCGGAAGGTTAATCAGGCATCATGTGGTGGTGTTGATAGCCGAAAGACAAGGGCACATGCACCAATCAGCCGGTGTCCCGATGACTGAGTGTTATGTGTCTTATGTCCAAGGCTTGATTCAAAACTACTATCGAGCCGGGGGTCTCACCGGAAGCAGCCTCTCTATCCCTATGGGATAGAGGTAAGGCTGTCTACATCTTACCCTCCTCAGACCCTACCATAGCATTGCTATTGGTGGGATATACTGAGTACGATGATGATGATGATGATGATGAAGTAAATATTTGATAGTATAAGAAACACATTTTTCCTAAGCATATAAGTGACTTTGACGTCTTCAGCCGGTAGGATTTGCGTGACTCAGTACTGTTTACTTTTGAGTGTTGTCTCTGACACGCCATCTTCGAAACTCTGATTGGTCTATTAGGAAGCTAACTTTGTCCGTCTTTTAGGACTAATTATCGGCTTAGAATTCGCAAGTTAATTTTGCAAGGTTATGCTAAATTCCTAGATTTGGCTAAAGATATCTCAGTAAGAGAAATAAATATCAAAACTTTCATGTTGTTTGTAATTTTCTTGATACGTTTCCAATGGAAATAACCATGACTAAGAGTACTGTTAAGATGTGAGATAGATTTACCATCTACCCTCTGTATAACTGGATGGGTCATTAAGATGCATTATGGGAGAACTGTTATGACACACTTGTAAGGTGATTGACTATTTGGTCCGGAACATAATTGTAAATTACATTTACAAATGTGTGCTTATGGAATTCCTATCATGCATATTAATGTCCATCTGAATGCTCTGATTCTTTCATCTGTTAAGGCTTTGTGGGAGGACCACTAGGGCATGATTGTAAAGTTATTGACAATTATGATCTAGAACATAATTGTCAATTATGTGTACATAAGCGCGCTTTTGGAAATCCTATGTGTAGATTAGTTTCGATTGAGTTACAAAACATTTCGACCAAGTAACTGTGAACCTTATCTCTAATCGTTGTTAAATTCGCTACTACGTTGGTTACTATTCTCTGACTTATATGATCACTCTGTTATCTAATAGGTTCACCATTAATATTTGTTAAACATTCAGATACATTCTAGGAGGAATAATAGGACGCCACTATGATGGAATTGACAATTATGGTTACAAACATAATTGTGAAATTCGATTACAAATATGCGCTTCTAAGATTCCTACTAGGTGGATTAATGTCCATCATGTGTTTATGTATTACCATTGTTTTCGTTATCTATGAGAGGATCCGTATTCCAACCTACAAATTTCGAGGACGAAATTTTTTTAAAAGGGGTAATACTTGAAATAACCGTAAAAAAAACAATAAATTAAAATTTAGTCTTTATACATAAAATATTTTCAATAAAATAACTAAAATATCAACACAAAAAAAAATTAAAAACTGCTTAACTGTCGTTTTGAAATAATAATACTAATAGTAATATATAGTAGCAATAATTTAAAAAATAAATAAATAAATAAGATGCATGCATATAATTCACATTGACATCCATCTCGGTGGATAAACAATAAATATGTATAAAAAAGAGAAAATTTAAATTTGAAAACAAATAATAATGATGTGTTCTATGATTGGACAACACAAGAATTTGCTACATGCCTCTCCTATTTCTTAACCATACCATTTTCATAAATGGTCGGGTACATATTTTGTTCCAAACCAAATTATTTTTACCACCTCTTTAAGCAATTGAAAACCACCTCTCAAAGTTCTGACCATTTCTTTAGCAATCATGATGCATGTTTATCAAGATATATTGTTCTAACTCTTGGATCACCTATTATAATAAACTACCGTGCTTCACCATGCAACTCAGATAAAAAACCTCTCATTCCGGTAACTAATACATTTTCTGGCGACGTTCCCATCTCCGACCCACAGTTTTTCGTAAATTACTTGTAGGATATTACAGTACCGTTAGCAGGACAACTTTCACGTTAGCAAACTATACTTTAAGATACGAATCCTTACCCCCTCCTTTGTTATCTGGTTCGATTGTGATAACCCATATGACTAAGACCTGGAACTCTTAACGCCTTTGGCTTTCCGTTCGTTTCATGTTTCTTACAATTATTTTGTTTCACTGCAACAAGACATTTGAAACTTGTATGTTCCAGGAAAGCAATATGAATTTCAAACATCATGGGAAACCAAACTTTGATCACATATCTGGGTGTTGTGGATGCGATGCAGTATTTCATAACTATAAACACTCGGCTATATTATCAAATTATTGTTAACCAACATGGGCGGGCTTCATGTTATGCTCAGTTTTTCCGATATGTTATACTAGGGTCTATAATACGTTAATTGTCTATTACGTTTTAACAAAAACAAGCATGCGGTAGATTTAAATTAATTTTGCTCATTATTGCATGTTCCGATACTGAACTTTTAAATGCTTCAAAGATATATTTTTTTATGCTCTGTTACCCTAAGTGCTACGCTTCTCGTGAAGTTTCCCATGATCATGTTGTTGTGGCACCGACAACATGTGCTCCTTCCGTGACAGAGAGATTAGTTAACGGCATCCTTAGGTACATGTGTGGTACAAAGCTACTAGGAGGCGTATGTATCGATCCTAGCCCTGTTTTAGTTTCCGTTTATGTTTCTAGGAATGGATGTAGGTGTGCCAACCTGCCCCATTCCATGTGATTGGTATACAAGAATGACCCCCTATATATCGTCACCTCTGTTTCTGTTACTGTTTGGCTCATGGGTACATCCGTATGATATAAACCATGTGTTACTGTTTAAATTATCTGTTATTATTATGAAATATTTGTACAGTTATGAATCATCTGTTACTTTTCTGAATTATCAGTTACTATTCTAACTCATAAGTTATTAATTTTACCTATCCGAAAGTGTTCCGGCTTACTGTTTAAGCGAACTGTTATATTAGTTGTGCGTCGCTTATCGAACTGTTTTTTATTGTTACTGAAAATTATTTTTCTATCACCATCGTAAACTATATTTAAACTTACTATTTTACTGAAAACATTTTAATACTCGAGCCTATTATTCCGTACTGGGCATTCCGTAAATGTTTCCCTCATACAGGTTCACATGTTACTTTGGGTGGGATGGAGAGAGTGAAATAAATGTTAGGATGCCTATGAAGATTTCTAAGTAAAGGAATTATGTCTTCTATCTCTGTATACCTCCGTATAAAGTGACACGTCAGCCCTTTTAGAGTTGGGGTGTTACATAAATCATTTTGAAATTCATTTAAACCTCACGAAAGTTCTCTCTCTCTCTCTCTCTCTCTCTCTCTCTCTCTCTCTCTCTCTCTCTCTCTCTCTCTCTCTCTCTCTCTCTCTCTCTCTCTCTCTCTCTCTCTCTCTCATCTAAATCATGAAAAAGATGTATTGCTTGATTTAAAGATGTTTAAGTGGATCTAAGATTTGATTTATGTCACACCCCAACCTACGGCGGAAATGCCGGGGCGAACTGATTGCTCACAGCTTTTCAAAGGTTACTATTATGCATTACTAAAATGACAATATCTATTAATTAAATTAAGTTTTCAAATAAATCAAATACAACAAATACATAATCCAAAATCATGCATCAATACAACTTATATCACAAATGATCTTGATTAATTATCTTCTAACTTAAATTCTTCACTAAGTCTTCGCCAACCTGCATTAAATTTCTACGATAACCTGCATATGTGTTTAAAATAGAATTTTGTCAACAACACATGTTGAGTGAGCAACACATCAGTTTGGTTGTACATATAGTATATATAACAAAATACATAGCTGCAACAAGTCATATAAGAATAACAAATTAACCAAATGATCAAGTATAACTGAGATGTTGAGAAGCACAAAGGCTATAATGACTGGCGTATGATCATACTATTATGAGATTATGTTGGACCTCTCCGAATGCGGTTCACGTAAAGCATATAAGAACATATACAAGTATGGTATAATTTGTTAACACATAAGACAATAGTTGCAGTTTTGTATATAAGTATATATGAGAAATATAATTTACGCATATGTCCCCAAAACGTGAGAAAACGAGTAAAAGAGGGGAATGTGGTACTCACCTGATCAAATAAGCAAACGAGATTAAGTACAGTAAGACAGTAAGGACAACATCACGCTCAAGGTGTATCAAAGAACGAATCCTAAGTAACAATAATTACGAAAATAAATATGGATAGAATAACGAAGCTAATACTGGATAGAGGTTCGGGATTTAATGATCGAATGCAATTTTTACAAAAGCTTCTTATTACTTAGATTCATTATAAACCCTATCAACAAAGTTTTATCATAAATAGTATGATTTAATAAGATACTAAAAGATACGAAAATAAATATTTATAAAATTGTTGGATAAATTATATAAAGAGTTTTTTTTTTAAATGAGTGTTTTAAATCCAAATATACTTTTTATGTATTTATGTATATTGTTATTATTAGTAAAGACTTCTTTTCAAACAAATCCCGTAAATAATAAATAATAGTATTTATATAAAATAATGTTTTTCAGCTAAGATTTCCATCATCAGTTGGATTTTTTTTGTTTTCCGTCTATTTAGGGTTCTAGAAAAAAACATGGCGCATTTGGCATCATACCTTTGTAAGTATTTATCATCATACAACATTTTTTACATATTCATAAATTGTTATGTTAAAGGCACATCACAGTTTTATATGTTTAGGTACATGCGTTTCGTCACTTTATTTAGTTTATTTGTAAATAATTGTTACTATATGTTTAAAAAATGTATTGCTTGAATTAGTTGATGTTATGCCTACATGTCTTGATAAGTGATACAGTATGTTTTTGTAAACTTTGATTTAAAGTCATAAGTCATACCATCTGATAACGATAATAGAATATCTTTGATATAATGTATTACTTGACTTGGTTGACAAATCATCTTCATGTTCTTAATCACTTGCAGAAATATGAAATTGTAAAGGTTTTATTGAAGTTGAAAGAATATCAAATGATAATTTGGTGGTGGATAAGGAAATTAATGATTCAACAAGAGCTATTTACTATTTCAGTTGTTTTCATTCAGCTGTCTGGATTTGGTGTGAACAAGTATTCGAAAGGTAATACATTGACATATGCATCTTATATTCAATTACCCTTATTTGTTTTCTATTTTCAGTTTTATTATTTATTTTTGATAATGGCGACAAATAGTGACAGGATATATCTGTATAACATTGCTATAAAATAAATCACATGAGGAGAAGTAAGTTATTGAATTTTGTTTGTTGTAAACTAAGTTCTTCATGTAATAATTGCGTTACGGCATATCTGAATTACAATATATGTGCATTACTACACATGCATTTTATTATTTGTCTATTGATATCAATTCATTTTTTTGGTTTTGCAGGGGTGATGGTGGTGGCGTTGTTGGTTGGTGTTCAGCTGACGACAACAACAGTGGTGTCACTTGTATGGTTTTAATCAGAGTTGTACATTGGACTTTCTTGCTGTCTTAGGGTATATATTTCAGTTAAATATTACCTAATGAAAGAATTTGATGAAATTAACAATTCACGAGGCTTGCGTGTTTATTTAGTTATCGTTATGATTCTGCTATAGAAAGAAGTCCTGGTAATCGGTATGCACTTTGTTCTTTACAAATTCAATTACTTTTATTTCCCTGTTTTATAGTAAAATATTTGTATCTTTTTTGTATAGTAAAATATAGGTATTTTTATGTTATACTTCTGGTTATGTTATTTGTAGGTTAATAATGTAATCGATGATTTAATACTAAACTGTTTATCATAATATCATATCCATATAATAAATTCATTATTTACTATTTAAGTATGTGAACACTCAGCTATGGTTACAGCTTGGTTGGATCATAAATCTCGAAATAAAGATGAAGTGAAATTTATATTAAAGTTGGGTATATATGAAATTGTTTTAGTTTGTAATTGTATATATGAAAATTTTGGGTTTCATTATTCATACGGTATAATATTTTAATATTTTGTTAAAGTAGTTTTGAGTGAAACAGAGAGAAATGATAATAATAAAAGTATAAAAGAGAATTATTTAGTTGAAAAGAAGAGATAAACTATAGTATTTTTAGTGTAATTATATGATATATATGGATATTATGGTTGTGTTTTTATATTATATTTCTTGCAGTACTTCCTACGTTAGTCGTGTTCTACATTTACGAGGTTAACAAGATTCTTTAAACAGTTTCGGTCAAACCCCGGGATTTTAAGATAACTGAACCCTCTCAAACCAACTGAAACACAATTAGTTAATAGGCGCAAACACTGAGACATTTTGTAATAGGTTTATTAGTGATATATTTTTTTAATTCGATTGGTCTTGTTCTAATATTCAGAAAGAAACATCTCAATTATTACATAATTAATTTTGGGAAAAGTTAGATTCGGTTGGTTTGAATGTTTTTTACTGAACCATTAACTACAGCTTGAGACCTAAACCAACCAGCCATGTTGTTTGTGTTGACTGGACCGACGGCCAAAATGTTGGCTCAATTGTTATTTGGCTCGAGTGTAAGACTTAACCTAAAAATTAGGGTTTTATTATATTTGGTAATGTCTTGGCTAGCAAGTTAGGTTTGTCTATATAAACCGATTTATGGTTAGACATTAGAGATTGTGAGGTTGGTGTAACCGAGTTAGGGTTCATCAAGAGTCAAATCTAGCTAGGGTTTGGTAGAGTTGTAATCAGTTTTTTGAATGATATTTTCTGATTAATATAAATGAGAGGTATTCGTTTAGTTCGTGTTTGATTATCGATACGGTACTTGACAAAATGGTTTGCTAACAGTTTGAACTAGTTTTCTTGTTTTGAAGGCGTGGCTTATTAGTTTGTATTGTGTTTTTTAAAAATGATAAAAGATGGTGAAGAAATATTATACATATTTCATGTTTCAAATATTAAATTTTAAAAAATGGCGTGCTTGGTTAACATGACTAGTTCCATTCCAAGTTTCAGACTATAAACTCTACAGTTAAACTTGGTTCTTCCAACAATGAACAAAATTGTATGAATCCCATACTAACAATACTTATTATCGTACAGACACTACATGAACGGTGAACCACATCCATGCTACAAATAGAAAAACCAACATAAAGAATATACAAATATATTACGAAATATTGATAAACTAACAAAATAAAGTATCACATTTTAAATTGTAGTCGCCGCCGTATCGTGCGGGTTGTCACTAGCTCGAAGATCTTAAGAAACATAAAACAATAATCATAATATACTTTGAAACAAAAAGTACTACATAATATATCACGAGATAGCTATTAAACTAACAGGAAATGAGTGTCGGTTGTAAATTGTCATCGTCCCACGTCACGCGGGCTCCAACTAGTATGTATATATATATGTATATAAATAATAAAAATTGTGTAAATACTTAATATTTAATTAATTAAATATATTTTAATGGTTAAATTAACTTTTTCTAAATATCACAAATGTGTATTGTATTTTATATATCTAAATGATTGAAATTAGCCTTTTCCTACTTATATGTATTGGAAACATATATTTTTTACATAATAATTTTATTTATAATATTGAATAGATTAGTTAAAATAGATTTAAAGATTTAAAAGATCCATAAAATATTAAGTCTAAATAATATATATAGTTAACAAAATAATATTGTTAATCGATCATCAAACTCTCAAACTCTATTTCTTTCCGTCAATTCCTTATGTTTTGTTTCCGCACTTGATCTTTTATTAGGCTTTACCGTCAAAGCTTCATCTGTCGTCTTCATTCTTATTATATTATTATTCCCGTTCGCTCATTTGTTAAGGTGAGTATCTCGCTCCCCTCTTTTAACTCATTTTTTTTATTGTTTTGGGGACATATTCGTTCTAGATATTTTATTATTATTTAATACTCAAATTGCAATTGTTAAATCATGTGTGTATACTAATTTATGCCTAACATGTTATATACTTATATGCTTTATTTTATACGCATTCGGAGAGGTCCGTCATAATCACAGAATAATATGATCAAACGACCGTCGTGGTCGTCATCGTTCAGTTCATCTGGCATCGTGTTTACCAACAACTTATTTACTTGCTCATCTGGTTAAATTGCTTATCTCACTTGATAAAGTTTACACTTTTCTATACTTATTATATATTCACTCTTCTGGTGTTTTTGTCACTCAACCTAGTGCTGAAAAACAATTGTAATTTTAACGCATACGCAGGTTACCGTATGATGTGATTATCAAATTCGATGAAGAAACTTATGGCTGCATGCTAGAGAAGAAAATACAAGAACTTAAATTTTTATTTTGTTATATTTATGGAATTATGTACTTTGGTTGTCTAAAATATTTTGGGTTCTTTGAATTGGAATAATAGTTATTATCAGTTTAGTTTTTTCATGATAGTACATTGAGAGTTGTGAGCAATCAGCTCACGCCCCGGCAATTCCATCGTAGGTTAGGGTGTGACAAGCAGCATACTTAGGTCTATTTGATTTATTAATAATATTCCTGTGGTTATATTGCAAATCAATCATGAACTAGTGAAAAACACACAATAGATGACCTAATTAAATCCTATTTTATGACAGACAATCACCAAAAAAAACTGTGAAACAATAAAACTCGTCAAACAATCCTAAGCACACATATGCATCGAATGAAAATCAATAAACCCCTTCTTAATCATAAATCCAGAAACGAAAACAAAATCCAAACCAAAATCCAAAATCAACAAAACTTCATAAAAAACCTAGGCGGTCTAAGGGTTTAGCCAACAACCATACTCAAGAACAAACCTAAATAAATATGTTCAAATAATAAATTCATGAGAAAAATAATTAATTCGAACAAAATAATAATAATGTTTGGATGAGTAGGTGTTGAACCCAAACATTCTTCGCTCGAACCAACAGCTTTCTCTTTCTTTTTTTCTTTCTATCGTCCCCTTCTATTGACGGCTGACTCCACCTTCTGACTTTTTTATCCCAAAACTTGCATCCCAATATTATATAAATAATGTTTCAAGTCAGCCTTTTGGTTATTTGACAAAAAAGGCCTATGGTCCAGTCCAAGTACAAAACTTTTAATGAACCCATTAAAAGATGTTTTGCTTTCATACTGATGACCCATTAATATTAATAACAATATGTATATAATTTCGCCCATATCAAAAGGACACATGTGAGTTTCTAGCTTCATTTCCTTGCTATGTTTTCGGGGTTGTGTGCATACTCAATGTGATTAGTTAATATACTTACCTTAAGTGGTAACTATATGATATGTGAATGTTAATGAATGATATATGAAGGTATATATAAAAATATATATACAAATAAATGTATGTATGGAAAGAAGGGACAAACCCTCCTAATATATGAGATAGAAAAGGAAAGGACCAGACCCTACAAATATCTTAGATATAAGGGACCAAACCCTACTAATATCTAAAATAGAAAGGACCAGACCCTACTAGTACTGAGATGGTAACGAATAGCTATGCATGTAGTATGAAACTAGGAAAAAATGTATGTGTTTAAGAAGGAATGTATGAATTCATGTATGTACGAAAGAAAGGTAAACATGTTAAGTTTATAATATGTATCTTCGGATGTTTATATGTATGTAAGTGTATATGTATGTTGCATGAATAACTAGAACTCACTTAGCATAGCTGACTTTTAGTATGCACGCAGGTAAATAGATTAAAGGTGTTGGCTTGAGTATGGCACATGGTATGGACTGAGCGCCGGGCATCTAAAGAATGAAGACATGATGTTTTGTTTATGATGTTTTAATTTAAGACAATTTGAATGTTTAAAACAAGTACGTTAGGACTATGTAATATATGGTTGACCCCCCCCCCTATCCCCCATCGAGGGGGTTCTCCTTCTTGGACCCTGCTAGAAGCTGCCGCCCCTAGAATCCCGCTGCCAGGGGCGCTGCCCCCGGACCTATGTTAGCTAGGGGTTTCACTAACCTAGACGTATGACATGGGTAGAAGTAGTTAATTGATACATATAATTATTACACAGTTAGTCGTGCACAGCTAAGGAGGGGGATTACCGTTAACTCATAAAGGAACAATATGTAACACCCCGGCTAAAGTGGAATACGCCCGAATGTGACGTACTGATTACCTAAAACACATGTGACACCATTAAGTGACAATATTATCATTAATTAATTTATACATCAAGTACACAAGCTTGCAACAAGAAATAGAACAATTAACAACTTTTCCATTTATTAATATAACCTAAGTTCTAGTGTCTTCTCCGTTTCATCCTCTAATAATTATACCTGTAGCATATATATAAAATAAAGTCAACTAAATGAATATTTGGTGAGTTCACACAAGTTTTTTTATACGTACATAATAATCATACAATTCCATGAACAAGTGTAAATGAGCAAGTAAGGTCCTTTCCAACTGGGATTGTGCACCAGCGTACTCAGATAAGCGCAAGTAAGGTCCTTTCCAGTTGGGATTGTGCACCAACGTACTCCGATAATGATGCCCTTTTCCACTAATAACACCAAATGTATTGAGCGCAAAGGGGGCGTCTGATCATACTATATTGAAGTAATCCATGTGCAAGTAATTTTGAGCAAGTAACAAGTAAACACACAAGTCCATGTAGCGAATTGTAGTTTGTAAATAATGAATAAACGAAATTGTAATTTGGATAGGATATATATGCTACCCCCAAAAGTAGTAAAAGAGTAAAAAAGGGGGTGTGAGAAACTCACCTTGAAGTTGAAGACAAGCTTGAAATAAAACCGAAAGTGTGTAAATGAAACCGAAGCAATTGAACGTCACGAACTAGAATTAAAAGTACAAAATTAATTATTACTAACGACTTAAAAAGTAAATAGATCGGGTCGGGAATTAGAAGTGTTCAATGTATATTTTATTATTTTATGAAGTTGATATTATAATATTTTAACGGATTATTAATATTACTTAAATTACAAGATTAATGTTAAGTTTGGATATTATAAAAGTTATGGAAATATTGGTGTTTAATGATATATTATTATAATAATATTATTTATGAGTTTTATATTAAATTTGTATATAATGATGTTACAGGATCCTAGCGTTACCGGTGTATTTTATTTTAGTATAATTGTTGTTTTTTTAGATTCTATAAAGTTTACGACGATAAGATATTTATATATTTATTTTACGAGTTTTAACGAACGGTTTGGGTTTGTAAAAGTTTAGTTTTTGGTTAAAAAGGTTAAAAAAATCTAAAACAATTGTTAAAATGATTTTATTTATTTTATAATGATTTATAACACCTATATAATTTATTATAATTTAAAAACATAGTTTTAAAAAAGAAATATAGAAAGTATGTGCAGTAACCCGGGTCTCCATGACCAGACTCAGCATACACAACCACTGGACCAAACCTTTTTATGTTATAATACAGAAACACAAAAAATATATATTAACTCCAGATTCATCATCTTCCTTAACAAACCCTAGAATCAATTCTCTTAAATCGTTCCATGTTTGATCAATAAAGTTTAGGGGTTTTATTAGACGGCCAAAAACAATGACAAATCATTTATTAATTACCTGGAAATGTTATTGAATGAAGGTGAACCACGGGTTGGCCGGAATCGGACTTGGAGGGGCAAAACGCGATTACAGAGGGTAAGTTAGATTAGTTTGATGTTAGGGACGAGTATAGGCGAAGATTAGAAGCCTATTTATAAGAGAAATTGAAGCGTATAATGTTAAGTGCGAGTTATTAAAATTTTAAGTATAATCCGATGAGTCGGGCGATTAATACGAGTTATGTGGGTTGTTAATGACGAAATAAATCGTATATTAATGCTTAACAATAGTGGAGATATCGTTTAGAATGATTTAATGGATCAAACGGCGAGTAAATGAGGTTTTTGGGTCTCACCGGCGCCGGTTTCCGGCGGCCGGAGTTGATGGACGGAAAAACGGGGAAAGGGGGGAAGGGAAGTTGGCTGGGCTGCTTTTTTTTTATTATTATTAATATATTACATTCATATTTACACTAATAGCCCCTCAACTTTCATGTTTCTTTTAAATAGAATTTAAAATACATTTATAAATTGAACCTTGGACTTTGAATGTTATATAAATGTAATACAATGTTTTGGATTATTTTTATATTATACCCGACTAGTTTGCGACTCGTTTAATATTGACATTAAATATCCGAGATTCGTTATTTGAACAAAAAGAATAGGAATGAATGAATAATAACTTAAACCATCGGAAATGTTATATAAATGGTGAACGAAATACCAAGAATACATTGAAATGACAAAATGGGTCGGTTAACAAACGTAATAAAAATACATAAGACGAAATTTGAAATATATATTTATATATATACATATATTTGTAAATAAAACCGAAAATTTAAAACGAGTCGGAATTTCGGGTTTGAAAAGTAACGAATCTTACACAATACACAGGTGAGTTTCTATCCCCTTTCTCTATTATGTTTTCGGTGCTGCGTGCATACTCCTGTGTGTTAGTTAATACACATGCCTTAAGTGATAAGTGTGTGTCGTATGTGTGATTAATTGTATATGAATGATATGGTGTAAGTATGTATTTGAATAATTGTATGAATGTATGGTCATATGGAAGTATGGCAAAGTATGACAAGTTGCAGACCCTAATAATATTTTCGAAGGTTAAAGGGTTGCAGACCCTAATAAAATATGCGAAGGTTGAAGGGTTACATATGCTAATAATATATGCCATGGTTAAAGGGTTGCAGACCCTAATAATATCAACGAATGTTATAGGGGGGAAATGCTCTTTAAAACGTATAGATACGTATTTATGTAATGCACATGTTAAAAGAATGAAAGTATGGAAGGAAAAATGAATGTATGCGTATATGTATGTAGGAAGGGTAAACGAGTTAAGTATGTGATATGTATCTTCGGATATGTATACATGTAAGTATATGAATGTAATGAAATGTTGGCTGATTAACTAGAACTCACTCAGCATAGCTGACTTTTAGTGCGCACGAAGGCAAATAGAATGAAACAGTTGGCTTGAGGAGCACACATGGTTAAAGAATAAAGAAGATGGCATCTGAAGATTTGAAGTCATTATTTTTTCAACCTAAAAGACATGTTTGAATGCTTGTTTGAATTTAAGACTTATGTAACGAATGGTAGATTATATTCCATGAAAAGTTTCAATTCACTATAATATTTAGAACTATGTTTTCGAGTAAATCTAACATTAAAGTATGGCACCGGGACTAGGGCCTTACACATTTCAACTACTGAGGGTAAAGAAAAGTTTTCCTTCACAATTTGGAGTTATTTAGGTTAGGATATAGTTTGACTTTTACGGGTTGTTTGTATTTTCTCAAAAGCTCTTCATGACCTCTTTTGTCTGCGTAGACCACGCATAGACGTTGTGGTCTATAGTGTGGTTATTTTTCGGAAGACCTTACATTAAAAAAGTTATGCACGTCATCTTCTCCTAGAATACATGGACCATAGTATTCTTACATCTTCTATCTTTGTTTTTTTACATTAGTCCCATCAGACATAAAAACATATGTTCATTCATCTCCAACCTTAATCTCTCGTTCCCTCTTCAACCATCAGCCTCACCTCCTCCACAACTGTCGCTGCCGCGTCACCTGAAACACCGCCTTTTGAACCACCGCCGGCGGTTATCTTCTCCATTTCATCTTTGATTTTATCAGGTTTGATTTTAATGTTTGATTAAGTGACTCTGGATTACTCTTAGTGTTATTGTACGATTATAGTTGAATATGTATGTCAGGGCATTTGCCATTTGGATAAGTAAAACAAATTACCAAAAGCAAGCTATTTCATGTATTTTTAAGACACACCGAAAGTGTAGGGATTGACAATACGATTTTGGGGGTTTTGAACGATCATATTTCTATTGTATTTAAGGATTGTGTTTAATCTTTAAAATATGGAAGTTTATGAATTCTTTGTTGTTTGTTGAAGGTTGTGGCTCAAAGAAACCAATAGAGTTTAGTAGATTTTGGGGTTTGTTTTAACGAAAATGTTGATATTGTGTTTTAGGTAATTGATTTTGGTTATTTATTGGTTAACCATGGAGTTTTATGTTTATGTTTATGTTTAGATTATGTTTATGTTTATGTTTAGGTTTGATTTATGTCTTGTAAAATTGTTTATGTTTAGGCTTGATTTGTGTCTTATAAACAATGTCGGTAGAAAATGGTTGAGTTTGCAAAAAGAATCATGGAACAAGTTAGAACGTGTTCTTCACTAAAATTTTGGGTTGGATTTGAGTCAAAAACAAATGAAAAATGCTTATGATGATCTTAAAGCCAAATACATAGGATGGGTGTATTTAACAAACAAAATTGGCAACATATACAATGCTCAAACAAACACGTTCGCCTGATCAAATGAGTAATGAGAGGAATTTAATAAGGTATGTTTATATATTTTATTTCTTAATGTCTAGCTACAAGCAAAAACTTATACCATTTTTCTTCTTTGGGTTTAGGGACATCCGAAGGCTTCTTCACTAAAGCACGTCCATTGCCTTTTATAGATCTTGGTGCTTAGTTATTTGATGGTAATACTACCACTGCGAATCGCAAGTGGACCTTAACCCAAACATCAGTAGTTAGGCCGTCTTCTTATCATCAGGTCCAAAAACTTATAACTATGGACAACGTTTTTGTGACACAGAAGATGGTGATGCTGGCACAATTCTTGACCCTACTCATGAGCCTACACCTGAGCCTAATCCAAATAAAAGAGCAAAAACCTCAAAATCATCATCTATCACTGTTGATGATTTAGCTGTTGATATGAAAAAGGCCAATATTTGTTTAAAGGAAAAGATGGGCCAACCGTTCGTGAATGTAAGGAGAAGTTAAGCTTGGTTGGATTACACCTGATATACCCTCTTTTTAGCCATTATTCATATATTTGGAGTGTTGGAATTGGGAGATGTATGGATGGAATTGCCAAATACTCCCGAAGTGTTAAAAGGATGGATCAAGACGACATATACAAGTTTAGGAGTATTTAGGTTGTGAAGAACTTGGTTCTTTGGGGTTTGTCGGTCCCGTATTGCTCACTTTATCTCTCAATCACTCACAATCTTAACCCACACAAAAGTGTTGATAAGAAGGTTACGACATACTGTTTTTATGAAAAACCAAAGAATATTAAAGGTAGAATAAATAATACTCTTAATATTGTTCAACTTACAGGAAAGTAAAACACACACAAAGTAACTCAAAATATTTCCGTATATATTGCAAAGGATACAATGAAAATCAATTAGGGTTTCAAGGTGGAATGTTTGGATTTGTGACAGCTTTTCCGTACAAGATAAAGACTGCCGTCAAATCATAATATTCGCTCAGTGTCTGTTGTTGGCTTAGGTGTGCCCTCATTTTATAGGTCTGCCCTGACACCTCACATTCCTTTTAGAAACCCTAATGATTAATACTAAATATATTCAAACATATTACAAAAAATTCTAAGTGTAAACAGGTCTTCGAGCAAGCTTTGTAGCTTTTGTTTATAGCGAGCAGACCTGGTAACCATTAAGTGTGTTGGGGAACAATTCTCCGAGTAAGCTTTACTTGGAATACTTTCCTTGGAAAATATTCATCAAGGAGGCTTCAAACTTCCTGATAATACCAAACTTTGCTCGGTATATATCCTACAAGCAAAAGTGTTCTTCAAAGATCCCTTCAACCTTTTGTTGCTTTAACTTATTTGAACAAATCCAAGTGTGCTCGTGACATTGTAGCTTGCTAGACGTTGAACCTTGCTTATTTAAAGTCCTTAAGTAATTTCTTTATCAACTTCATTCAAGCTTGCTGGGACCACTGTTTATTATAAATAAACCTTGCTCGATCCACAAAAATACTTGGTTTTAGTTTGGTTTAGTCAAAAGTTTGCTCTGAAACAAACCTTGCTTGACTTGAAGAACAACCTTTCTTGATGAAGTTTAGTTTACTCGAACTAACACTTAAGAAGAATTTCAGAAGATAACTTTGATCGAAGAGCAAACTACCTTGCCTAACCAAGTTTAAGCTTGTTGGGAGGCCTAAATGTGCTCGGTTTCCATACTTAACCAATTTCCAAGGAGGTTGCGAAGATTCCAGTCTTCCTTGAGTCTTTTCTCATCCCAATAGGGTTTTATATATTTTTTTGCTCTGTTGATATTGTATGCTTTTGGTTTATTTGGTTTATGTTATTGTTGGTTTATGTTGACATTGTAAACATTGATGACATTGTAAGCTTTTGGTTTATTTTGTTTATGTAGGATGGGTGTTTTGATGTTTATGTACAATAATTGTTTTGATATTTATGTTAATGGTTGCTTTGATATTTAAT
Source organism: Bidens hawaiensis (assembly GCF_021521415.1). NCBI lineage: Eukaryota > Viridiplantae > Streptophyta > Magnoliopsida > Asterales > Asteraceae > Bidens > Bidens hawaiensis. Next base: position 141,697 of record NW_027497360.1, on the reverse strand, counting down.
GGATGTTTATTTTTAATTGTTTATGTATTATTACCACGGGATCATAATGGATCATGATAAGAAATTACTTCTCGTAATTCTTATATATTTATATATCCGCTCTTTTGGAGGAGAGGTTCGAAACGAATGTGAGACAATGATTCGGCTATGACGGGGCATAAATACACGTTAGAGTTATTGCAAGTAAATACCAAGCAATTCCTTGAATTGCTAAATATGTCTCGTGAATCATTTGTCCGACTATGTGCACTTTTTAGAACAAATTATTCGTTAAAGGATAGTAAACATGTATCGGTGGAGGAGAAGATAGCTATGTTTTTTTATGTTAATCTGTCATAATCAACGTTGCGTGGTTATCAAGCATAGATTTCAACACTCAAAGCAAACAATTCATTAGCTTTTTTATGAAGTGTTAGATAAAAAGATGATTTTCGCCAAAGATATGATAGTACCAACTTCTTTCAATTAAATCCAAACATCTGGGACATAACATGAGGCTACACCGGGTTTTAAAGGAGCGGTTGGTGCACTATATGAACCCTTGATACATGTTGTTGTCCCTACTATGCAACAAGATTTATACATAGGAAGGGGAAACATGGATTGTTATCGAAACGTATTAGTAATTTGTGACTTCAACATGATTTTTACCTTCATCCTGGTCGGCTGGGAAGGTGTAGCACATGATTTTTGAATATTATCAGAGGCATAATCAGATCCACATGCACCATTCCCGTTTTCACCACCCGGTATGTTTATTGTGTGTTAATTATTTCTATCTTAGTATAATATTCTAATTAACTTGTATATCTTTAAAGAGAAATATTATCTGTGTGATGCCGCGTATGCACACATACGAGGATATATGGCTCCATACTATGTGAGGTATTGGCTTGGAGATTTTCGTCGAAGACGTGCATTGACCAATAAAGAAAAATTTAACCATGCACATGCAAAATTTCGGAACGTCATTGAGCGTGATTTTGATGTCTTGAAAGCACGATTCCCAATATTGAAGAGGATGACACCATTTCCATTGGAAACACAAAGTAACATTACCATTATATGTTTCGCGCTACATAATTTCCGTTGGCACCAATTTTGTTGGAAACACAAAGGAACATTACCATTTCCGATGGCACCATTTCAATTGGAAACACAAATGAACATTACCATTGCATGTTCATGTTCAATGATAATTGTAAAACTCCTCTTTTACTGTAGACATATGTATATGTATTTCATGTGCACTATACATATATTTCATGTGCACAGAGATAAAGCTCAGCTCACAACTGCTGCACGTAGTTGCACGTAACAGACTAGTTATCATTGACTCCGGATGAGCCATGAGAGTCCCTTGTAACATTAATATTATAACAATTAAATTGCTTTCGTGTAAGCATTTAGGGCTGTCAATTCGAAATTGCAAGAAGTTGTTATCATAACAGATTTGACAGAAGATAATTTGTATTAGATGCAGCCTTATTTTCAGGATCCCCTAGCTGCAAGCAGGAAATCAAAATAATAAAATTCACATAAATACAAATAAAACCATTGTTTTTTTTAATAAATGAGTATCAATATATAAACCTTATTCACAAGTGCATATATAAGCAATTTTTACATTTAAATAGAAAAAAAAAGGCCCGAGTATAGGCTGGAAGTTTATAAACTATTCCCTCATGTCCATACGATTCAGACGTTATGAAACAGAAATTCAAAAGATCTAAATGGCAAATTAATAATATAAATATGTCGAATGCTGAAATCAAATTTTTATGGTTTTTTCACAAAAAATATGGACATTGTGTCCACTCTTGGGTAAATATTGGTGGTCTTTGATAACAACGAACATAAAAAATATGTTAAGTGTGATATTTTCAAAAACACCAATTAGTATTATAATAAACCAAAATATGTTGAATATTCAAACTTTAAAAACGAAAAAAGTCAACCATTAAAACTGACGGGACCAACATATATAGGAAAATAAAACTTAAGCGCATCAAACTATAGCAAACCTGACCCATTTTAACATGTATCAAACAGTTTCCATTTTACCCATTAGATGTTTAGAAAATAGGCAAATTAGAATTTAATAATCTCAGCTTAATGTAGTTGGCCGATAATAATTCCAGCTTAGAAAATAGTTGTCATCGGTCTCAGCTTTCAAACCTTTTGTTTTCATTGAACCTCCGTTAGAAAAAAACTTAATGGCGTTAAGTTTTTTCCAAATTTCAAATTGATGTTTTAGGGCTTTTGACCAGAATGAGAATATAAATCAGTTGATGTAAAACTTAACTCGGAACGGTAGTTCAAACGAATAAATGATGCTTCAATTTTGGTGTTTAAACTTTTAATTAACAAAAATCAAGCTATTTGGAGCACCGTTTCGAGTTAAGTTTTGCATCAATCGATTCATATTCTCATTCCAATCAAAAGCCCTAAAACATCAATTTAAAATTTTGAAAAAAGAAACTTAACGCCGTTAACTTATTTATAACAGAGGTTCAATGAAAACAAATAGTTTGAAAGTTGGGACCAGTGACAACTATTTTCTAAGTCGGGGCTAATATTGGCCAACTGCATTAAGTTGAGATTATTAAAATTCAATTTTCTTAGAACATATAACAACGTTGTCAAACGTCAAGTTCAATTATGAAGAAATAAAATAGCCGGGGTGTCAATCGTGCCGGGTTAGTGGGTTGAAATGGGCAACCCAAACCCAACCCTTATTATTATCTTGGTTAAACATTCAACCCTAACACGCACACACATAAATTAAGGTAAATCCAAACACGACCCGTTTAACCTATATTTTTGAAACAACTCAATTTTTATAATAACACATACTGGAAACGTGGTACAGAAGATAATTACAATTAGGACAACCCAAACCTGGAACGTTTTCTAAACGGGTCATGTTAGCTGACACAGAACCTTTTTTTTGTTTCAGGTTTGGGTCTTGTTCGGGCCGTATCGGAAGTTGCCACCCCTATAAAATAGAAATGAACTAAAAAAAATGAAGCATATAACATCAACATGTATGAAAGTGCTCATTTAATGCTCTTACATCAAAACATTAATGAAATGAACAATGCAAATATGCAAGTTTATATTGCAAACCTGGAAACGCGGCAACCTAACAATATCTCAACGCTTCACACGAATATGTTACTTAGAAAATGCAGCTTCTTCCAAATCAGTTCTGGCAAAAAAAAATATACATATAGCTAAAAAAAAGTGTGTATTTCCAGCAGTGACAAATCAAATTAATTAGCACATAAAAAACTTCATAAACACCAAAAATAAATATGCAGAGTTATGATACGGTTTAGAGACAAATTCATCAAAAAGTACATACAGGGAGATTGAGATTCATCACTTCCATATTAAAAACAAAAGATAATTTATATATTTTTCTTGGTTGGTTTTTAATAAAGCATCAATTCTTTAAAAAAATCACCAATAATAATTGTACTTAGCAAATGACTCCCTTCAAAAGTAGGCTGGAACTCTCAAATATCAAAAACGGGATTTGAAATTTTTATCACAAAAATATTGGTTATGGGAAACTTAAACATATTTAAATATGAAACTCTAACAAAAAAATATGAAGTTTTTGCATGCCCTAAACCGTTTCCTTTGCCTTTTAAAGTCATAAAATAATCTTGAGAGGCTTCTGTTGCTATTATTGCAAACAAAAAAGCACAATCTCTACAAGCTTGAATGATAAACAGAGATCAATGTATTGTAAGGCCCGTTACCGGTGCCCTACATTGGATGTTGGATTTACTTAAAAACACAGTTATAAATATCAGAGTGAATTAAAACTTTCGCGAAATAATATAAAAGTCAACCATTCATTACAAACATCCATAAATTGTCTTTAAAAACAAAACATAAAACATACTATTCAAAACATCACGACAAATTTTCAGATGCCAGCCTCTTTAATCTTGCCATGTGTCTCTCTCAAAACAACTGTCTCAGTCTGTTAAACTTCGTGCATACTAGAAGTCAGCTTCGCTGAGTGAGTGTTAATTAATCAGACGACATACAATACATTCACATACATACATATACACCCGAAGGTGCATACCTTCATATCTACTCACATACTTGCATACATACGTACTTTCATCCATTCTTTAATACACATACTTTAACTCATACATACACGTTTTAAAGAGCATTATGCCCTATAGCCTTCTCCGCTATTATTAGGGTCGGTCCCCTACATTCGCCGATATTATTAGTGTCGGTTCGCTACATTCGCCGACGTTATTAGGGTCGGTTCCCTGCATTCACCGACGTTATTAGGATCGGTTCCCTACATTCGTCGACATTATTAGGGTCGGTTCCCTTTTCTAACTATACCTTCCATACCTTTCTATACAATCATAACTATAACTTCCATACATTCATACATCATTTATTCATCATATATACATCAATCATGTCTTTAAACTTTCCCTTGACGGTACATGCAATATCCGAAGATCGTTCATGCATCGCCAAACATTCGTTCATACATAAATCATATAAGACATCACAACGAGTTTGCACACAGCTCCGAAAACATAACAAGGAATGGGGCTGGAAACTCACCTAAATGCGGTTACGTTCGTGGTTAATAGTTATTCCCTTCTTTAGTTGTTCGTGACTAACTGTATAACAATTACATGTATCAATTTAGTATCACTACCATATCTTGATTCTAGTCTCTATAACCCTCAACGAACGGGAGTCCGGGGGCAGCACTCCTGGCAGCGGGGTCTAAGGGCGCAGCCCCTAGCAGGGTCCAAGGGGCAAAGCCCCTGGCTGGGGTCGAGGGCTTCTTTTTAATTAATCCATTTTAACACAAGTTCAGGGACCTGTCTGTCATTCTTTCAAACTTCTAATTCGGTCCAGTCCCTTAACGAATGGGGTTCATAACGAATGAACCCATTCGTTTCTTCATAACAAACTGAATATTATAACGAATCAGACCTTATAACAAACCAGTCCTCATAACGAATTGGACCTTATAACGAACCAACCCTCATAACGAATTGGACCTTAATGTTCTGTTCCTCATAACAAATTTGACCTTACCAAATGGGCTAGTTCGTTATTCTTTCTTTAACGAATTTACATAACGAATTAATTAACGAACGAAGCTAGTTCGTTATTCTTTATTAACGAATTGACATAACAAATTGATGTCAGTTTGTTACTTCTCCGTTAGCGAACTAGGGTTAGGTCAGAGAATGTCAGAAACATTCTCTGACATTCTCTTACCTCGTACACACATTCTCTGGTGCCGTCATTGCCGGAACAACGGGCGGTGGCCGGAAATCCGTATTTTTGCACCGCTTTTTGTCCCGGTCGATCCAGATTTGAGCTAGAGTGACCCTTATCCTCATCTTTTGATCGGTTTATACCCAATTCCATCCGGATCTCGTGATTTTAACGGTTTAGGGTGTCGGCTCGTCGTTTCGCGACTAGATCTAGCGGGTTTGGATCTATACATTATCATACTATCATTACCTCGGGTTTCTTGGTGATTCGGCTAGAGAGAGAAAGTAGGGTGAGAGAGAGAGCTAAGTGTGTGTTTTTGATGGTGTATGGAATGGATGAGAATGAATTAATAATTGGTTAATTATGGTATTTATATCATGGGTCATGGGCTCAAGCCCATGGTCTTTTCCTCCTTTACTAACCCAAGTCCATTACCCATTTTACTTAACCCAACACTAGCCCGACTCATAACAACTCATATTCTAATTTATTAACCGAAACGAGGAAACATGATGTTACAAGTCTTCCCTCCTTAAAGAGGTTTCGTACCCGAAACCTAACTACTACTGAAACAAATCTGGATAGAATTTTCATATCTCTTCTTCAACTTCCCAAGTGGCATCCGATCCTTTACGATGCTTCCGTATTACCTTTACCAAGGGAATGACCTTGTGACGGAGTTGCTTTTCCTTGCGGTCAATGATCTCTACAGACTGGTCGACATAGTTTAACTGTTCATAAACCTCAATATCTACTAACGGCACATGTGACGTGTTATCAGCAAGACATTTCCTTAGATGAGAAACGTGAAAGGTATAATGAATTCCTTCTAATTCCTTGGGTAAACCCAGCTTGTAAGCTACTTCACCCACACGATCCATAATCTTAAACGATCCATTGTATCTCGGACTCAACTTTCCTCTTTTCTTGAAACGAATGATTCCTTTCCAAGGCGAGACATTGAGCATCACATTGTCACCAACGTTAAACTCGATTGGTCGTCGCCTCTTATCAGCGTAAGACTTCTGACGGTCTTATGCAGCTTTCATTCTTGCCTTGGGCTGATCGAACTTTGACGAGGTTCATTGAACAACTTCCAAACTTCAGAGCTCCTTCTGACCAATCTCTCCCCAACATACAGGGGTTCTACAACGCTTTCCTTACAACATCTCGAGCGGTGGCATACCAATGCTTGAATGGTAGCTGTTGTTATAGGAAAACTCTGCCAGATGCAGATGATCATCCTAGCTTCCTCCAAAGTCTAAAACACAAGCACGCAGCATATCCTCAAGGGTTTGGATCGTCCTTTCAGACTGTCCATCTTTTTGAGGATGATACGTCGTACTGATGTTCAATCTTGTTCCCAAAGCTTCGTGGAACTTCTTCCAAAACCTCGAAGTAAACTGAGTATCTCTATTGTACACGATTGATAACGGTACCCCATGCTTAGTCCCAACCTCTTTGATGAACAAACTTGCTAACATTTCTGACGAGATAGCCTCTCGTATAGGCAGAAAGTGAGCACGTTTGGTCAAACGGTCCACAATCACCCAGATGGTATCATGGTGCTTAGCTGTACGAGGTAGCTTAGTTATGAAATCCATGGTGATGTGTTCCCATTTCCATTCAGGTACCTCCAGCGGTTGCGTCTTTCCATAAGGCTGATGATGTTCGGCCTTGACTTGTAAATAAGTTAAGCACTTACTGACATAATCTACTACATCATTCTTCATACCCGGCCACCAATAGTCTCTCTTCAAGTCTTGATACATCTTAGTGGATCCTGGATGAATTGAATATCTTGACTTTTGAGCTTCATCTAAGATTCGACCTCTAAGATTGCCATGGCGTGGAATCCACATACGGTCAAACCTAGTCTTAACACCGTGAGTGTTTTCCCTCAAATCGTCTTGCTGACCGAAGATCCTCTCTTTCTTTACTAGCCCTTCATCTACTAGCACTTCTGACTGCACCTTGATGATTTCTTCAAATAGACTTGAATTCATAATCAGCTGGTATGACTTCACTGTTTCAATGACTTCCTTATTCTTACGAATTAGCGCATCGGCGACCAAATTAGCTTTATCAGGATAGTACTTTATATCACAGTCGTACTTTATATCAACTCCAACCATCTTCTCTGTCTCATAGTCAGTTCCTTTGGCTCAAATAAATACTTCAAACTCTTATGATCGGTGTAAATCGTACACTTTGTAGCATACAGATAATGTCTCGATATCTTAAGAGCATGCACTACTGCTGCTAGCTCTAGATCATGCGTCGGATAAGTACTCTCATGGACTTTCAACTATCTAGAAGCATAAGCTATCACGTTTCCTCGTTGCATCAACACGCAACCTAACCCACGATGCGAAGCATCAGTACAAACAACCAAATCCTCGTCACCATCGGGTAAAGCAAGGATTGGAGCTTGCGTAAGTCTTCTCTTTATTTCCTCAAAAGCTTCTTCTTGAAACTTACCCCAATTGAATACTACCGACTTTCGGGTCATACCGTTCAACGGTACGGCTATCATGGAGAAACCTTCGATGAAGCTCCTATAGTAGCCAGCTAACCCTAAGAAGCTACGTATATCAGTCGGATTCTGTGGAGTCTTCCAATTCGTTATCGCCTCAATCTTAGCTCGGTCCATGGTAATTCCTTCAGGATTAATCACGTGACCTAGAAATTGCACTTCTTGCAACCAGAACGCTCATTTCGAAAACTTAGCATACAACTTCTCTTTCTTCATAGTCTCTAATACCTCTTTCAGATGTTCAACGTTATCAGACTTGTTCTTTGAATAAATCAATATATCATCAATGAAGACGATAACTAACCTGTCCAACATTGGCCGACACACCCTATTCATCATGTCCATAAATGCTGCAGGAGCATTTGTTAGACCGAATGACATCACGAGTAACTCGTAGTGTCCATATCACTGGTGCGCCCCACGAGGAACTCGTAGTGTTCAACTCACGATAATCAATGCACATTCTTCTATTTCCATCCTTCTTCTTCACAAATAACACTGGTGCGCCCCACGGGGAAACACTCGGTCTTATAAAACCATTATCTAGGAGTTCTTGTAGTTGGGACATCAATTCTTTCATTTCGGATGGCGCTAAAAGGTAAGGCGCTTTCGCGACGGGCTGGGCTCTTGGTACTAGATCTATCTGGAATTCTATCTCTTGCTCCGGTGGCAACCCCGGAAGATCCTCAGGGAATACTTCTGGGTAGTCGCGCACGATAGGAACATCTTTCATTTCTTTTGTCTCGGCTGTAGCGTTGACAACATACGCCAGGTAGGCACCACACCCTCGTCTTAACAATCCTTCGGCTTTTATCATCGAAATGGCATTTAGTCCCGAACTTTCCTTATCACCATAAACCGTCACCGCTACCATCCAAAGATTTTAACCTTATTAACCTACGCTTACACACTATCTGGGCCTCAAACTCAGATAGCCAATCCATTCCCAAAACCACATCGAACCCTCCTAAGGTCATAACATACAAAGTAATAGGGAACTCATGCCCCTCTAATTCAATCTTACAATCCTTAACCATTCTCAATATTTTTACTGAGGTCTCACTCGCGGTTTCTACTTTAAAAGTTTTAGGCACACGAAAACATTTCACTTTTGCTAACTTACTATATGCCGTAGCTAAAAATCTTATATTCGCACCTAAATCAAACAATAATGAAGCAGAAATACCGTTCACTAGAAACGTAGCTGTCACAACATCAGGGTTTGGTATGGCCTGTTATTGAGTCGGCATATAGGCCCTAGTCCTTGGCCACCCTTGTTCAACATTTTTCTTCTCACTTCCTCTAGCTTCACCACTAGTATAAGTCCTCTCCAGGTGACCTGTATGTCCGCACTTATAACACGTGGGCTTTGCATGGCAATCCTGAGCAAAGTGCCCCATCTTGCCACATTTATAACAAGAATTTCATCCTTATCTGCATTCCCCCCCATGGGACTTCCCACACTTATGTCACACGTTAGACCCAGTGCCACACTTCCATTCTCCAGCATGCATCTTCCCGCACGTTCTACATGACCTCTTCTCCCACACTTTCTGTCGCTTGTCTCTAGGGTTCCATGTTTGAGTATCGGGTCGCTTGGCAGGAACAACCCATTTCTTCTCTTTCTTATCCTCTAATACCACATCGTCCACAGCCAGGTTATCGTAAACCATCTCTGCGAGTTCGACAGCAGAGTCGAAGGAACCTGGTTTACTTGCCCTGACCAAGGTGTGGACGTTCTGTGGAAACCCTCTGAGGTAGCATTTGATTCTTTTGGCTTCAGTATTCACCATGTGTAATCTTACCCGCCTTCAAGTTTAGAAACTTCATCTCAGCCCTCTCCACCTCAGCATCAGCACGGAAACATTTCATAACCATCTCCTTCGGGTCATCCCATTTCAAAGCCTTAATCTCTTCCTGACTCTTCCTCTACTCCACACTTTCCCACCAGTACATAGCTTCATCCCCAAGCGACTGATTGGCATAATCTACCGCTTCGTCGGGAAGGCACTCGCTAATTCGGATAACCTTGTCCATTGCGGTTATCCATTGGAGAGTAGCGATTGCGTCTCCCAAACCAGATAGCTTCGGCGGATCGCAACCTTTGAATGACTTGTAGTTGCACCCACCTCGGACTCTCCTCATATCATCAACCTTCACTGACTTAACCACACTCGAGGCCTCCTTCTCTCTTTCATCATCTTTCTTACTCTTTTCCCCAGACTTCTCAGCAGTATTCGCATGACTTCCAACAGACTTTTCAGGATTCAAGTTCTTCACAGCAGCTGCTACTGCTTGAGCAATGGCAGCTTGAACAGCAGGGTCAAGTTGATACCCTTTGTTGTTACTCGGATTTCGACCAGCTGCACTTCCTTCTCTCTCAGTGTAGCTAATTCTACCGACGGTTCTCGGACAATGGGTGGCCTACCATGACATCCCGTACGTCCTCCCTTTCCAGCAACGTTCCTAGCTCCAGCCATTTGTATTCTATAAGGAAACACAAATGTCACCACTTAAGGAACCATTTAGTACAAGGATAGTAAGGTTAACAAGTAATAACAGTGGCCAGCTGAGATTAGCAGATCACGTTACTCTACGTGTCCTATACAGTTCCATTTGTGAGTCCACTTATGTTATTTCTGCTTCTAACAGTTAGACAATCAACAGTTCATATCATCATATACTCCTATCCCTAGCAATTAAGTTAGCATTTATACATTCTACTTTACATGTGAAATTAATCACAAACTTTACCTTTACTGAGCTTGCTTGAGTGACACATGGCTATCTTGAACTGGCAACTTCTTCCTTTTCTTACTTAAATCACATTCTCTGTTCGAGTCTAAGCATGTAGGATGCTTAAATCTCTCGAACTTTGCTATGATACCAACTTGTAAGGCCCCGGTACCAGTGCCATATATTAGACGTTGGATATACTCATGCCCACAGTTCTAAATATCAGAGTGAATTAAAACTTTCGCGGGATAATATAAAAGTCAACCATTCATTACAAACATCCATAAATTGTCTTTTAAAAACAAAACATAAAACATACTATTCAGAACATCACGACAAATCTTCAGATGCCAGCCTCTTCAATCTTGCCATGTGTCTCTCTTAAACTAGCTGTCTCAATCTCTTAACCTGCGTGCATACTAAAAGCCAGCTACTCTGAGTGAGTTCTAGTTAATCAGACAACATACAATACATTCACATACATACATATGCACCCGAAGGTTCATACATTCATATTTACTCACATACTTACATGCATACGAACTTTCATCCTTTCTTTCATACTTACACACATACTTTAATTCATATATACACGTTTTAAAGAGCATTCCACCCTATAACCTTCACCGATATTATTAGGCTCGGTCCCCTACATTCGCCGATATTATTAGGGTCGTTTCCCTACGTTCGCCGACGTTATTAGGGTCGGTTCCCTTTTCTAACTATACCTTCCATACCTTTCTATACATTCATAACTATAACTTCCATACGTTAATACATCATTTATACATCATATATACATCAATCATGTCTTTAAACTATCCCTTGACGGTACACGTAATATCCGAAGATCAGTCATCCTTCGCCAAGCATTCATCCAAACATAAATCATATAAGACAGACACTTACCATTTAAGGTAAGTGTATTAAATAATAACATCGAGTATGTACACAGCCCAAAAACATATCAAGGAATGGGGCTATTAACTCACCTGAATGCGGTTACGTTCACTGTTAATAGTTATTCCCTTCTTTAGCTGTGCGCGATTAACTGTATAACAATTACAAATATCAATTTACTATCACTACCATATCGCATTTCTAGTCTAACTATAACCCTCAACGAACGGGGGTCCGGGTGTAGCACCCCTGGCAGCGGGGTCAAGGGGCGGCAGCCCCTAGGAGGGTCCAAGTGGCAGAGCCCCTAGCTGGGGTCGAGGGCTTCTTAAAAAGTTCGAGGGTTTCTTTGTAATTAATCCATTTTATCACAAGTTCAGGGACCTTTCTTCATTCTTTCAAACTTCTAATTCATTCTAGTCCCTTAACGAATGGGGTTCATAACAAATGAACCCATTCGTTGATTCATAACGAACTGACTATTATAACGAACCAGTTCTCATAACGAATTGGACCTTACAATGTACTAGCCCTCATAACGAATTGGACCTTAACGAACTGGTCCTCATAACGAATTGGACCTTAACGAATGGGCTAGTTCATCATTCTTTCTTTAACGAATTGACATAACGAATTAATTAACGATTGAAGCTAGTTCGTTATTCTTTATTAATGAATTGACATAACGAATTGATGTTAGTTCGTTACTTCTCCGTTAGCGAACTAGGGTTAGGTCAGACAATGTCAGAAACATTCTCTGACATTCCCTTACCTCGTACACACATTTTCCGGCGCCGTCATTGCCAGAAAAACGGGCGGTGGCCGGAAAACGTATTTTTGCACCGTTTTTCGTCACGTTCGATCCCGTTCCGAGCTAGGGTGACCCTTATCTCATTTTTTTGATCGGTTTATACCCGATTCCATCTGGATCTCGTGATTTTAACGGTTTAGGGTGTCGGCTCGTCGTTATGCGACTACATCTAACGGGTTTGGATCTATACATTATCATACTAATATTACCTTGGGTTGATGCTCAGGTTTCTTGGTGATTTTGGCTAGAGAGAGAAAGTATGATGAGAGAGAGCTAAGTAGAATGGATGAGAATGAATTAATAATTGGTTAATTATGGTATTTATATCATGGGTCATGGGCTCAAGCCCATGGTCTTTTCCTCCTTCTATATTAACCCAAGTTCATGACCCATTTTACTTAACCCAACACTAGCCCGATCATAGTTACTCATATTCTATTTTATTAACCGAAACGAGAAAACGGGATGTTACATGTATCAACCAGGTATTAAATGCATAATATTACCATCTCCATCACCTTGATGAAGTGAATGCAACACAACTCATATACATACAGATCATATGTTTTAAATCTTTTAACTAACTTCGACGTATTATTAGACAAATCCTCCATACACTATTTGTTGATCAGTTCTTCATGTATGTAATGGAAAACATGAATAATGATAAACCGATGAACATGTTACAGAAGGGAGGGTAGTAACCACAGCAGAGTATGATGTAGTCGACACGTTTATCATCTTGATCGCGTTTCCTTTAGGATGTATAGTTAATTATAGAGTTAGGGTTCTTGAGAGGAACCCAGTTTAGGAGAGAGGGGGCACACATAATTGTTATGTGTGTGTGTCTGGTTAGGGTATGATGTTAATTTATTCTCTCCCTTTTATATACACCCAAGATGAAGCCCTTTATTAGCTAGTAAGAGTATATGGTTCATCAACAATTACCAAACTAATATATAATACAGTATGATTAGTATTTTGATCTATTTTAATATAAATGCTTATAATGGTCATATACAAATGAATACAATATATTTATTCTTACATTCTCCCACTTGTTGAGTAATCATTTATTATAAGCATTAGATAAGTCTGATCAGGATTAAACACTCACTTTAGCTTTAAACTTAAACTTGAGTTGAGAAATATAGTCATTGAATTGAACAATAACTCAAGACCCCCATTAATCATACTGTGGTTCTTAATTAACACCAAAGTAGTTAGGATCAAAGATTTCAAGTAAGCCCTTCGGAATGTTTGATTTTATATAATATTTTGTCTATATGTCATTATGCATGCATAACATATTAAGATACATACAAAATCAAAAATGAGGAAAATTAATAATTAGTCATTCGTACGATATGCAATTACACGTGGCCATTAGTAATCATGTCTTAATTATTAAGCATTTTTGTAAGGCTTATGGGTAACAAACCATTAGTTATTGTATCCTTAATTCGATACGAAAATTTAGATTCCTCAATTCGTTTATAAACGAATAATTAATTTCATATCAAAATTTAATGCTCTACCTTTTGAACTATTACTATTTGAGAAACATAGTAGCTGACTTTATCATGTTAAGTCCTCAATATATAATATATATGGAGTTGAAAACCTTTTGAGTCAACTGATAAATTTTCAACGACATTTATTAACAATTGTGTTGTGATTATTCAACATATTATGTCATTATTACTTAAGGTTATTGTTATCAGTTCATTATGACTTCTCCATGAGAAAGATTTATTTGCTTAAATAAGAATATATCCCGAAAATTACATTTTGTTATATTTGAATATAACAAAGTTTAGAGTAATCAACCAATTTAAATTCTCACTTCTTCTATTAAGTTAAGTCTCTCGTTTCTTCTAAAGGTATTTTAATACTCTTTTAGATGTTTCACATTAACCTATATATATCTAGTTTGTTGCAATTTAAGTAATATTTTAACGAGTATAGACTTGAAACTACATAAGGCTTCTACTTGATGAAGCACAAAGAAATAATTTCAGTGATCCTATTATCCTCTAATGGAGAACAATGTAGTTTGTTACATGTGTAAGGACCCATTAAGGTACAACTTAAAGAACTAAACTAACGTCCCTTTAGGTCTATCTCAGAATGTTATGATATCTATTACGTAAGGGATATCAGTATGATCTATCATATCAAAGTATGATCGAACAATGCTTTGACTTATGTAACATATATTTTTCAAAATACTGTCATATATATAAGGAAAGGTTTGTTTTATTTGTTTCCACTCATCTTGAGATAATTACATTAACCCACTTGGTTTTTGATAAATATATTAAGATTTCATCACATTTTGATATTTGCATTAACCCATAAATGGATTTTATTAACTTACAGAATAAGTGTTTGTAAGTCCCAAAATAGGATATTTCAATGTGATATCAATAAACCCGTTGTTAGGCGGAAACTAACAATGAATTGATTCAAGAAAAACACGAACAAACACAAATCAACACACGATTGACTTCAAAACACATGATATATAAACTTCGGGTTCTTAAGCCATTCACAAGGATTAAAATATGATAAGAATATAAGAATATGTAACCCTACACCTCACACACCGTTTTACTATTGACCGACCAAACATAACGACCTAGTTACAAGGTATATAAAATAAAAAACACCCTACGGCCCAAGCCCATACAATAGCCCACCAAAAACATAATTTTTGGTATTACATGTTAACCAAAACCAAGCCCAACTAGATTAAGTATAAAACATTTAGCCTACCTCAACAATCTCCCCCTTGGTTTATAGCTGGATCTTTATTCATGTTCCATTACTTCAGCATCTGCCTCTCAGTAAGCACCTGCCCATAAACCTGTGCGAATAATTGATCCCACCATACATGTATACTCAGCAGCTTGCTCATAAAGTGGTTCAGCCATAATTTGAAAGCCACTAAGGGTCTTTATCAATATCGCATCCCCATGAAACGACCCTAGAACGATATCCATACTTGTTAGAAAATCCCTTTTTATGTTCCACCACAAATTTATCTTGATGTTCTGAAGACACGACGTTCTTATTAGAGTTCTTCATGATCAACGTCTTCTTTGTGATTCTCTCTATTTGTTCAGCAGCCTTAGGTGGACCAGTCAAGTATTTCTCCAGTTGCGCAGAAGTATCTATATTTGAAGTAGGGCGCAAACTGAAACCGCTATAGTCAGGAGCACCTTGATCACCACCAATAGTTTTATCACCGCTATCATCAACTCCCATAAACTCATATCCAAATCGTTTAATGAGCTTGTGTTGCAAATCAAAGCATAGAGCAGTAAGACCACACATGCTCACTTGAAGTTCTTGAATCTTGGAGTCTTTGTCGGTGTTGTTGGCTTCAAGCTCTTGAATAAGCACATCATTCACCTAAGAGTCTTATTCAAGCTCAAAGACCCTGCGTTGCAAAGCATTTACATCAATCGATTTGGCTTCTAAAGCAATTCCTATACCTTTTTCTTGTAAAAACTTGTCCTGCATAGCAAGAATGTGGGCAATCTTCTCAGTTGCACTGAAGCTTTCTTGACCAATCTTGATAAGATGATTTGGGAGGGGGGGGGGGGGGGGGGGTTCAGCAGTTGACTGGATATGGTCTTTAAAGTCTAACTTTTGTAGTATGTCATCAAAATCTTGATCTCGGGCGTGTTGGGCTTCAACAGATGGGTCTTGTTCAGAATGAGTCTCAACAATAGGTACAGTTGGTGTTGTTTGAATGGTTGGCACAAAGTCTCTTTCCAACACACCAGGTCTTGGATTTTTCTTTTGACCCTTACATGGAATAAGATAGGTGGCTGGCTCATCATCAACAAATTCATTTTCTAGTAATTGATTGAGGAGGTTTCAATGCAGTTGACTGGACCTTTTCTTTACACTTCAAAATCTTCAAGTTGTTCAATAGTGGGTACAAATTGTTGCACTTGGTATTCTGTCTCCAAAGGTTGAGATGGAGGAATTTCAGAGTCATCGTCATATATAGTTTCAAAGGCAGTTGAAGGCCTTTGAACAAGAACAACGTGTTCCTCAGCAACAATAGCAGTAGCAGCAGCCTCAGTCTCAGCAAATTTTCCAAATTTTACCAGAGGAATGAGTCCCTGATAAACCACTTTAGCCCCTTTCCTTGATTTCTTCATCAATCCAAAAGTACTTGGACCCATGGCTTTTAGATCAAGCGTCTCCATGGATACATCATAAACATCTCTTTCTTCTTCCCATTTAGGTTGCTTATCATCTCATCGAAAACGAACCTTGAATTATTGTAATTCCAATCCACGATCAAAGAAACAACAACCGACATATGAGTGTGGTTGTTCTTATTAGAACCCCCTTTTCCTTCCGAGACACATGTAAAGAATGTGTGAATCACAATCCTCCAATACTGATGGAATAGCTTCTTGATGGCATGAGGATAGGTTCTTTCATAGCCCATACGTTGCACGATCTCTGCTACGGCCTCAGTTGAATATTCAGTAGGGTAATCATGTTGATCACCAAATAGCAACACTTCTCGTATAACAGCCTCAGAGATAATCAATGGTTTCTTCTGTATAATATAATTGATGGTAATAACTCCCCCCGGCACCTCGTTGATTGATGGAGGCATGCTTCCTGAAATATGTCACCATCTTCTTACAGATTACAAGATTTTTCTCATAGTGCATGAGAAATCCCGCTTGTATTCAGCTCCCAGTCGTAGACTTGAATGCCATGTGAGCTGGAGGAGGATCAAACAGACACCAGCTATATTGTGTGTATCAACATATTTGAAAGGTGCTTGATCTACCATGACTGCAGCAAACGAATCAAGTTAGATACATATTAAGTTATGTCCATAGTTTATTATCTTTTGGATTTGATAACATGATATATTTTAAGGACCAAGACTTGAGTGAAGAAACTATTAGTCCCTTTTTATAAATTTAACCCAAATCATAAATAACTTAATCTTTTAAATGAGTTTTCTATATAAATATGTTTTCTTTGTCAAAGATAAGAGTTTTCAGTCAATTATAAACATTTTTGGTCTAGCATATGAGTTCTTTGTTGATTAATAGTCCTTGAAAGCTGAGAACCATGGGTTCTCGGTCAATCTTATGAGTTCTTTATCAAACTTTACCAAGAACCCTTGAGATCTCTGCCAATCTCAGGGGTTCTCTGGTTGACCAAAGGTTTTCGGTCAACCAACCCCGAGAACCCAGGATCCTGAGATCTTCGATGATCTTGGGCATATAAACCCTTTGAATTTCGTCTCGAATACCGTGCCATCTTCCCAAACACACCAAATCCGCCATTAACATAGCACTTGCAACTCTTTGAAACTCATAATATGACCAAAAAATGTTGGGATGAGAAAAGAGTAAAAGAAGATTGGAATCTTCTCAATCTGCCTGAAAAACGGCTAAGTATGGAAATCGAACAAGTTTAGGCCTCCCAGCAAGCTTTACTTGATTTAGAAGTGTATTTTGCTTTCCCAACAAGGTTATCTTCTTGAATTCCTCTTAAGTGATAAACCGAGCAAGGTTCACTTTGTCTAGCAAGGTTGTTCTTCAAAGTCAAGCAAGGTTTGTTTCATAGAAAACTCTTGACTAAACCAAACTAAAACCAAGTCTCTTGGAAGATCTAGCTAGGTTTATTCATAATAAGTAGGGGTCCCAACAAGCTTGAGGAAGTTGATAAAGAATTTACTCCAGGACTTCTGCCAAGCAAGGTTCAACTTAGAGCAAGCTAAAGTGTTGCCAGCACATTTAAGTTTGTTCAAATAAGTTAAGTTAACAAAAAGTTGAAGGGATCTCTAAAGAACAAGTTTGCTCGTAGGACTTTATCGAGCAAAGTTTGATATGGTCAAGAGGATTGAAGTCTGCCAAATGAATATTTTCTAAGGAAAATATTCTAAATAATGCTTGCCCGTAGAACTGTTCCCCAGCAAACTTAATGGTTACCCAGGTCTGCTCGATAGAGAAAAATGCTGCAAAGCTTTCCCGATAGAGACAAGTGCTGCAAAGCTTGCCCGACGACCTGTTTTACACTTAGCATTTATTGTAATATGTTTGAATATGATTGTATCATTAGGGTTTATAAAAAGGGAATGTAAGGTGTCAGACGAGGCCTATAAAAGGAATATTTTGGGGTAGACAAGACACCTATGATAGAATAGAAAATATAGCGATTTGACGGCAGACTTACTCCTGTACAAGAAATCTGTCATAAATCTTGATTTTCCACCTTTAAACCCTAATCGATTTTCATTGTATCCTTCATAATATTAATGAAAATCTTTTAAGTTAATTGTGTGTGTTTGTTACTTTAGTGTCCAGTGTGAAACATTTAGAGTATTATTGATTCTGCCTTTAATATTCTAGTGTTCTTTACAAAATAGTAGTGTCATTATCCTTCTTGTCGACACTTCAGTGTGGGTTGCGACAATGAGTTAGTGAGCTATCCTAAGAGAGAGAGAGAGAGGGACCGACGAGTGGTATCAGAGATTGTGTCTGCTATTTTTATGAAGACCTGTTGCTGAATATTGCTGATTTTGAAGATGAAGAATGGCGTCAACTGACAACTGTTACATTGGTTTGTGACATTAGCTGCCCTGTTTTTCGTTTTTCACAGATCTACAATATTGTTGAGGTTTAAAAGTTTTCTCTTACTCAGATCTATTTTAAAGTTGGTTTCTTTGTTATAGATCTTGCTCTAATCCATCCAGATATATCAGATCTGAGGTTTTTTTAACCACAGATCTGATTATTTTTCAAAGAGTAAATAAATTTTCAAGTTTGTTATGTTTCTTTCTTGTGTTTCAAAATATTTAAAAAATTCCAAAAAGATGCCTGGTTACTTGGACGAGCAAGATGTGTCTACTAATAAGATACCCAGATTGTATGGACAGGAAAACTACATCAAATGGAAGGTGTTGTTTGAAGCTGCCGTATGTTACAATGATGTTGAGATGTGGAACTCTATCAAGAATGGGCCTTATGTGCCAGATGGAACAGTAAACAATCAAACTGTTGAAGTTTGAATGAAAAAGAAGGGCGACAGAGCATTAGCTATGCTGAAGCTAGGCTTGTCATGGGAAATATTAACTAGTGTAGCTTATCACACAACAGCCAAAGCAATGTTTGATGCTATTGTTGAACTTTTAGAAGGAAATACCAAGTTGAAGAACATAAAGAGGGATAGATTGAATTCAGATCTTGATCATTTCAAATTTAGAGAAGATGAAAAGCTAAGGTTTGTGCTGCATAGGTTATTGGCAATTGTGAATGAAATCAGAAAAACTGATCTAGCAATCACTAATTATGATTTGACCAAGAAGTTATTGTCATCTCTTTTTGGTGAATGGTACACTGCTAGTAAATTCATCAAAGAGAAGGCAAATTTTCCTCAATTGAAGCTAGATGATATCATATGCTTTTTAGAAGCAGCTGAGTATGAGATGATAGAGAACAACATGATCAAAGAAGACATACCAAGTTTTCAAGTGACAAATGCTCTTATGGCACCCATGGGAAATCTGTCTATAAATAATCAACAATGGATTCCCATTATTGAAGAACCAAGTGAATATGGTGGTGACACGCCAATGGGGGTTGTTGCTGGAAATGCACACAGTCAAGGTGGACAATCCGATTTAAGGTCCAAATAATTGATGACAATGATACATCCTCGATAGTCAGTGGACATGCTCCTTGTGGTGGTGGCAATGTCAATCAAGGAAATGAATATCAAGCTCTATTCTAAATGTTTACTGAATCCTACAATGCCTTTGTGGCTAAGAATCTGGTTCAAACTAGTGTGGTTCAAGAGGACCTTGAACAAATTGATGCTGATGACTTAGAAGATATTGATCTAATATGATAAGCTTCTATGCTAGCCTTGAGAAGCAAGAGGTTGTTTCACAGAACTGGAAGGTCCTTTGTCTCTAGTCCAAATGATAGAATAGGATTTGCTAAATCAAAAGCAATATGCTACAACTGTCAACAGCCATTACACTTTTCTAGGGAATGCAATCAACCTAGACAATTCTAGAACAACAACACAAGAAATCAG
The DNA here is from genome assembly GCF_021521415.1 of Bidens hawaiensis. Lineage (NCBI taxonomy): Eukaryota > Viridiplantae > Streptophyta > Magnoliopsida > Asterales > Asteraceae > Bidens > Bidens hawaiensis. Next base: position 121,337 of record NW_027497360.1, on the reverse strand, counting down.
TATCAACACCAGAATCATAATCAAGGCTAGCAGAGGAATTTCAATAACAATTACAACAACCAGCAACCGCAAAAATTAGCAAGTTCTTCCCTAAAATCAGAACTTTCAAAGAAATAATCATAACCCTCCACAAATTCCTGCAAATTCCAACATAAAAAAATTCAATCAACCAAGAAACCAAGGGAATGTTGCATTAACTGCACAACAACAAGAAGGTGATTTTGATTGGTGTAATCAAGCCAATGACATTGAAAATGCAAATGTAGCATTCATGTCCAAGATTGGAAATGAAGCTGAAGGCTCTTCATCTCAGGTACATTCAAATCCCACAAAACTTGAATTACTTGAAAAAAATCAATCATTAAAAATAACATTGGGAAAGTTACAAAGTGAGTGTTTTAAAATTCAAAGTATGATCAATGTCTATGAGGCAAGTGACTTGACTTATGAGGAAAGAATTAAAAGTTTGGAACAGGATTGTATGGATAGTTACATGGTACAATCCAGATATGTCACTGAAATAGAAGGATTGAAGAAGATGTTCCTTGATGAAAAACTGAAGAACACTACACTTCAAGATGAGAATAAATTCTTGAGAAATTTAGTTTCAATTGGAAATATTTGTGGGAAATTAAAGAAGATCAAGGAGGAAGATAAGTACAAGGCTATTCCTCTACCTTTCAATGACAATTACTCATTGAAGGTTGATAAAGAAAAGAGAAATGCCTATCTTGATCAGTTTAGAGATGTATTTAAGGAAAAGAAAGAATTTATTGAAAATTATGAGAGGGTTGAAGTTGATGAAAAAGGAGAGTTTGTGATGAAAGAAGAAGTGACTGATAAGAAGAATACTTTGATATCTGTTAGTGTGCAAGTGTTAGATGATAACTTTGATGATGATTGCTTAAACAAAGATGAATTGAGCGATTCAAGTACTCAAAGATCAAGTGATGAAAGCTCAAAAGTTGGAAGAAAGGGCAAACCAAACTCAAGGAGCAAGATTCCTTTGTTACCAAAGATTACACCCAATATGAGAAAACATCATGAACATATGAGAAGGGAACATGTGTCATTTGACATATGTGGTGGATCAAAGGTAAATATAATGAAGTGAAGCCTCCAAGCAAAGAAGCATTAAAGGAGAAAAAGGTTAAGAATTAGAAGAAGAATGAAGAAACTATGAACAGTGATCAGTTTATTCCTGTGTACCCTGTTTTCTCAAATCAAGAATTATTTTATATTGGTGAAGTAGAAAGTGTGGAAGAGTATGAGGGAAGGCAGTCAAGATATAGGGAAAGCTACAAAGGATGAGTATGGTACAAACATTGTGATGAGTATGGACATCACACAGATTCTTGTCATGAAAGATTTACTTTCAAACCAGTTGATGTTCCAAATTCAACAATGTTTGGACAAGACTTTGGGTTCTACAAGAATAAATACGATGAGTATTTGGGTAAAGGAAAGAAGTCACCTGATATTTCTGTAAAAAAGGTTGAAGGAAACAGTGAAAAGAAAAGTGAGGTGACTGACAAGAAAGAAAAGAAAATTGTTGAAGAGAAAAAGGCTCCAATGATCAAACAACCTGTCAGAATAAAACCTGATAAGACTGTTAAGAAAGTGAAACCTATTGACCAAGGGAAGTCAATAGATGGTGAATAAAAGGTTAAAAGGGAGATGTTTAGGAGAAAGAAATCAAGAGAGTTAAATGGTGATGATAAATTTCTGTTAAAACATGGGTTTGAACCCCAAAGATTTCTTTGGAAACCTAGAAATGAAATTTCTGTGACAAAAGAAACAAATGTGACATATGAAACACTTGAAACAAGTGTGAAGAGAGAGTTTGTCATTGAGGAATGCAAGAGCATAGTTCCATATGTGGGAAAACCATATGAAACTGGCTATGAAATAGATGATTCTGATGAATCATGTGAAGTTTTTAATGAAGACCCCAAACCCAATGTAACACATGTTCATGTCACTGATGATATGCAAGCTAAAGTAGCTTGTATTTCATCACTTAACTGATCATTTTTCTTTGATTTGTGAAGGATCAGTCCACACCAATCAATGATGTATGGTATATGGACAGTGGATGTTCCAGGCACATGACATATGACAAGAGGTCACTGGTGAATTATGAAGAGAAGTTTGAAGGACCTGTTGCATTTGGCAGTGATGAAAATGGTGGGAAGATTGTGGGGAAAAGCATTCTAATCAATGGCAAAGTGTCATTAACAATGTATTTTATGTGGAAGGATTGCAATATAACCTTTTGAGCATCTCACAAATGTGTCACAAAGGTTATAAGGTTGGATTTGATGATTCTCACTATTTCATCCTCAAACCTGAATTTGTGATTCCTCCAGATATGATTATGATGATGGCTCCTAGAATGGAAACTTGTATGAATTGAAAATGATAGATGCAGTTTCTAGGGGTGAAACTTGTTTTGTTTCTAAGGCCACTGAAAATGAAACCAAATTGTGGCACAGAAGCGTTTCCAGTACATGTAATTGGTTTACCTACAAGGGAGTTCAAGCTTGATGACAAATGCATTTCATGTCAAAAGGGTAAGGAGCACAAGTCATCACACAAAGCAAAACTTGTAAACTCAATTGAACATGTACCGGAAACGCTTCATATGGATCTCTTTGGTCTTGTGAGTGTTCATAGTATAGGGAAGAAAAGGTATTCTCAGTAATCATTGATGATTTTTCAAGATACATTTGGGTTTATTTTCTGAATTCCAAGGATGAAGCTGCGGAACTGATCAAGAGTTGTGTTACAAGGATAGAGAACCAACTGGATGTGAGGGTGAAAGTGATGAGATGTGACAATGGGGCTGGGTTCAAGAATGGAGTAATGACTGAATTTTGTCTTGCAAAAGGAATTCTACAACAATTTAGTGCTACTAGAACTGCTGAACAAAATGATGTAGCTGAAAGAAGAAACAAAATACTGATTGAAGCTATAAGAACCATGTTAGCAGATGGTTATCTGCCTGTCACTTTTTGAGCAGAGGCTATTAACACTACTTGTTATGTTCAGAACGGGTTTCTTCTCAACAAAAGTCAAGACAAGACTCATTATAAGATTTTGTTCAAAAGGAAACCCTACATCAAGTTTCTCAAGCCTTTTTGATGCAAGTGCTCATTATTGAATACTAAAGACTACTTGAACAAGTTTCAATCAAAATCTTTAGATTGTTAATTTGTTGGATACTCCACACACTCAAAGGCCTATGGAGTATATGTGAAGGATCACTTGAGTTTGATTGAATCTTCTAATGTGATATTCAATGAAAACCAATTCAATACAGATGATGGAGCATCCTGGTTATTTGATCTCTAGAAGTTAATCAAGTCTTTCAAGATTTATCTTGAAGACTATAATGAAACTTTGTACAGAACAAGTGTCCAAGAAGAAAAGTCAGAAAAGAAGATTGATTTGGATACGTTGTGGTCAAAGGTTGCTGACAAAAATGTTGAATATTCCTTTGACAACAATGCTTTTGATCATGAAGAAGAAGTTGAGCAAAATGACAATCTTAAGCAACCACCTATTCAAGAAGATACTATCATGAATGATGAGTAAACTAATGATCAAAATGATCAAGAGAAAGTTGTCAACAATTATGTGCAACCTAATGACCTGTTTGTTCAAGAACAAGATGAAAGACAACCAGACTTTGAAACTTTATTTCAAAGTTTGAACATGGAAAACAATGTTGCTTCATTTTCACAACAGTTTGCTGAAGATTCATATGAATTTCATGATGCCACTATAGATTTGATCATTGAGGAACCTGATCTAAATGTCTTGATTCTAATGTGTCTATTGATCTAATTGTGTAAACTTCCTTTGTTGAAACAAATCATCCACCTGAAAACATCACTGGGGACATTAATGAAAGAGATACAATAAGAGCATTTGAATATGCAAACATCTGTTTGTACTCCTGATTCCTATCCCATGTTGAACCCAAGAACATTAAACAGTCCTTAAAAGAGAGTTGTTGGGTAGAAGGAATGTAAGAGGAGTTGGCTCAATTTAGAGATCTGCAAGTGTGGGAACTTGTAGATAAGCCAATAAATAAGTTTAATAATTGGAACCAAGTGGGTTTTCAGGAACAAGAGGGATGAAAGAGGGATTGCTATAAAGAACAAGGCAAGACTACTTGCACTAGGCTGCTTACAAGAGGAAGGAATTGATTATGAGGAAGTGTTTGTACCAGTGGCTAGGCTAGAAGTTATTAGAATTTTTCTAGCCTATGCTGCTTCAAAGAATATAAGAGTGTTTCAACTAGATGTTAAATCTGCCTTCCTAAATGGAAATATTAAACAGGAGGCGTATGTTACTCAACCTCCAAGATTTGAAGATCCTGAGTTTCGAAATAGAGTCTACAAATTGAACAAAGCTTTAAATGGATTACATCAAGCTCCGATAGCTTGGTATTATGATTTATCAAACCACATGCTTTTTAATGGCTTTCAAAGGGGAGCAATTGACAAGACCCTCTTTTACAAGAAAGAGGAAGAGATGTACTCCTGCTTCAAGTATATGTTGACGATATCATCTTTGGATCTACAAATGAACAATTGTATTTAGAGTTTGAGGAAGTATATGAAGTCAAAATATTTCATGAGCTCTATGTGAGAAATGAATATCTTTCTTGGATTGCAAGTTCAGCAAAAGAAGGATGGAATTTTCACTTGTCAATCAAAGTATGTGCAAGATATGTTGAACAAGTTCAAATGTCAAGACTTGAAGACTTCTTCTACTCCAATGGACACCCATGAAAAGATGATAGCTGCTGAAAATGGGGAGCATGTTGATGAAAATGAATAAAGAGTAAAGACAGGATCATTGATGTATCAAACTGCTTCCAGGCGAGACATTATGTTTGCTGTTTGTGTTTGTGCAAGATTCCAATCAAGTCCAAAAGTCTCTCACATGACTATTTTTAAGAAGATTTTTAGATACTTGAAAGGAAAACCCGATTTAGGAATATGGTACCCAAAGAACCAGTACTTTTATCTAGTTTCCAACACTAATAGTGAATATGATGGCTGAAACATGAGTAGGAAGTCAACATTTGGTGGATGTCAATTTATGGGAGACAGGCTGGTGTAATGGCAATGCAAGAAGCAAACTACTGTGTCAATCTCAACTGCTGAAGCTTAGTACATTGCTACATCTGCCTGCTGTGCACAAGTCCTTTGGATTCAGAATCAACTACTGGACTATTGTTTTAGGTACTTGAACACTCCTATTTTTATTGAAAATACTGCTGCTTCGCTCATAGTTAAGAACCCAATCCAACACTCAAGACCAAGCACATTGAAATAAGACATCATTCCGTTAGAGACTATAGTGAGAAAGGACTGATTGAAATGAAAAGAGTTGATACTAGTGACAACTTGGGTGACTTATTCACCAAGCCACTGGATAAAACTAAATTCCACTTTCTCTGAAAGCTTTAGGTATGATCAACTCTGATGAAGTCTGATTGATGATGTGTGTCTCATTTGCTAACTGGCTATCTTTAGAAAGGTCTTGATGAGTGAAGTTTTACTTGATGTGTGATTATGAGTGCATGTTTAACTGATGCGTGCTTTAACTAACCATTTGTGTGACTTAGGTTTCTATTTTGCTTAGATTGTTTGAATTCAGTGAATATGTGTGATATCAGGATAAGTGTGTTTGAATGTGTTTTTGAAATGATAAATATGTGTGCTTATCTGATGCTTCTGAATATGTGGATAATCTAATATGATGATGTGTTTAGAAAGAATAGGGTTTGCATAATCAGTCTTGAATGTACACTATGTTGAATCTGCTTGTGTTGATGCATGTCATTCATATTATGATTGTTCTTGAATATGTTACTTCCTGTTGATGTCAAATTATGTCTTTGTGTTAAGACACTTTTGACACGAAACACTTTTGACAAAACAGAGGAAGTTGATGGTGTTGAGACATGATAAGATTATTCAGTTCAAAGCTTTGTTGAAGCTTAAAATGTTATCAATTAAAATTGATCCAATCTTTGGGAAATGATAGTACACTCATTATTTATGCTAGTCATATGGATTTAATAGGCTAAAAAGACTATTAGTGCAGTCATGAATATGATGGTTGCTTTTCATGATGTGTAAAAACTGAGATGATATAAACTTAATGAAAGTTCTAATCTTAATGTGGAGATACATTGTTGAATATGCATGTCTCAAGATAAATCTCTCTGAATGATATGCAGAAAAGTGACTACCCAGTCATACACAAGCCTGTTGGTATTTGGTCACCAAAAATGAAAAACTTTATATATATGACAAAGAACAAATGTGAGCAAAATTTACTATCAACAAAAAGTTGAAATTTTCACATATTTGGAAAGAAAAATGCAAACATGATGGTTAAATATAGAACTTCAGAAGTGGGGCATCACTGTAATTCCTGAACACCTTGAATGGGTGGCTAGTAAGTCCGTATTGCGTGGCATGTAAGTCCAACGTTCAAACTCAATATGTTTGAAAACTTTAAAAGGAAAAATTCATGAAAATTTATATGTTCTGTCATTAAAAGATTTTGACCAAACATCAGGAGGTAGAAGTCAAATTGGGGTGATATGGGGAAAGCCAAATAAGCTTTGAGAAGAGATATGAGACATCATACCACAATAAGTGTTATCCATTTTTGTATTATGCAAATTAATTGAACCTTAAATATATCACCAATATGTAATGAAATTTATGCTAAGTCTAGACCTGCTATTAACCTGCCTGATCTGTCATATTAAAGCTGAGAATAAAGTATTGAGAGGTGACTTAATAAATATGATCCCATTGTTTCGGTCAAAAATTAACAAACTAACTTTTGATCAAATTAGTGCGTGAGGTGGAGTGCTTAATGGTAAAATGAATGAACACAGAGATAATTTACGAGGGAAAAAACCCTTGATTACAATAATCTTACGTCAGTCAAGAATTAGCAACGTAATCTTTGGTTGAATTGCTTCGGTCAAAGATTAAGAACGTAATTTTTGGTCGGATTCGTATATGATTATGGTAATCTCCGGCACAAAACCCCCGGACGGTAAAAACTATCACCATCGACTTTATTAATAACGAAAATAGGTGATTACAAGTGGTGGAGCTGATAGAATAACGAGTGCTTAAGTGTTTACAGTGATTGCTAGTAGCTAAGTCGTGAGAGGGTGTGTTCTAAATGTATCTATCAGCTCGTTTAAATAAGAAATAGTTACAACAGATATTCCAAGAAATCCGGAAACCCTAGACTAAGTCTTCCACTTATCCCTTGCTGCCCACATTTAATTTGACGAAGTCTAAGCACTAGCCGTTGCAAACCACACGTTCATATTAGCATATTAAACACGTGGTCTTATCTGCAAAACAAATAGAACAATAGAGGACAGTTGGATATCCCGAAGTATAATCCTCAAAATACTTGTGTCGGCAGGATAGGCTGAAATCCCTAACTAACTCTCCGAGTATCCAGGAACTGAAAGAGTCTTCCAATATAGCCGTTGGGGAACTCTTCTTTTGAGTCTATTCACGTTCTTCAATGTTCATCCCACGTCTTTGACCGATTCTTTTGGGAGTTACTCATCAAACGTGGTCTCACGCATGCTAATATTAACTATAAGTGCGAGATTTTAGCATAATAGTCAATATTTGACCATTAACCATTACTTGGCCTTTAATGCCAGCGGTTATAACTCATTCCACACGTTTTATGTAACCACCAACCGTGTATTTTGCATGGAGTAAACCAACAATTAATATATGCAATTATAAATCAACACCAAGAGAGAAATATCTATTTATTAGCAATAATACTCAGGATACTAAACTTATTTGAGAATCTTGAACATATTCGGGATCCTGAGAATATTTAGGATCCTGAGCTAATCCAGGATCCTGAGCTGACCACAGATCCGACTATAAAATTTGTGCCCTAACAATTGTCCCCAAAATTTGACAGCTGTATTTTTTACCAATTTCAGCTGTTAAATTTTCAAATGATAAACTGTTTTCCATGTAGCACCAAAATTTTATGTTTTAGCACCGACTAAAGTTGACATCATTACGAGAATAGATCAGTCCTTCGAAATCCCTGTTGTTGGTATAAAATCCTCAAAATAAAATTAATTTCATTTGGATTTAGAAATCTGGGTGAGGTTTCCTAACAAATTAGGTTTAATTCAATAAACCAACACGAAGTAATAAAATTCATTTTGTAAATAAGGCAAGCAGTAGGAAATAAAGAATATTCACAAATAGGAAGTCATACCAGAATCATATAGCAATCAACTTTGATAAGGTATAGACCATTTCGTCCTTGTAACAAGATTACCTTTCAGGATGTTCCTCCAATAATAAGGATATACTGATAGACCATTTCGTCCTTGTAACAAGATTACCTTTCAGGATGTTCCTCCAATCATAAGGATATACTGATAGGCCTGCAATATTATCCTAAAAATAATTTTTGAAATTCTGGCGATAAGGCCTAAACAAACTGGCGACAAGGCCTATTTATACTGGCGACAAGGCCCTTATAAGAGGTGAAAACCCCTTAAACCTTAGGAATAAACTGGCGACAAGGCCCTTGAGAAGAGGTGAAAACCCCTTAAACCTTAGGATTAAACTGGCGACATGGCCCTTGAGAAGAGGTGAAAACCCCTTAAACCTTGGGATTAAACCGGCGACATGGCCCTTGAGAAGAGGTGAAAACCCCTAAACATTGGGAAATGGTACGTCTACCATAAACTTGAGATTCAAACCAATAGCTGAGGATAACGAGGTAACAAGTCACTATATTTCATGTGCTGGCCCCGTCTCTCAAACTACGGCCGAAAAAACGTGCGCTACAGGCGATCGTAAGAAGAGGTAAAAATCCCTTAAACCATAGAAGAGGTGAAAGCCCCTTATACCTTAAGGATAAGCTGGCGACAGGGCCCTTAGAAACTAGCTTATACCTTAAGGTTAAGGTAGCTAACACCCCTCCGATGCTTAAGTCAGTACCATGTTTGAAGAATAATAATATTAAAAAAAAAAATAAAAGTATAGGTTTGAGTACATCCCTTGACTGTTTAGTATAACAGTTATCCTCGGGATAGAAGTCTTACATGAAATATTTTTTGAGATGTATAGCATTCCAAGCCCTTGGTAGTAAGTCACCATCCAAAGTAGATAATCTGTATTCCCCCTTTCCTGCTTCCGAATCGATCTGGTAAGGACCTTCCCACTTTGGTGCGAGCTTCCCATCCGTAGGATTGGTAGTATTTTGAAAAGCTTTTCGGAGAACCAAATCCCCTTCTTTCAACCTTCGAACTCTGATATTCTTGTTGTAGGACTTTGCTATCTTCTGTTGGTAAGAAGCTATTCTGATCTTTGCCAAATCCCGGAGTTCTTCTACCTCATCTAGGTCTTCAAGTAGACTTCGAGTGTTATCTCCGGGATTTTGATTAATGACTCTGGCAGTCGGGATAACCATCTCTGTGGGGATAACTGCTTCAGCTCCAAATACTAATGAGAAAGGAGTCTAACCAGTAACATTCTTCGAAGTGGTTATATCTGCCCAAAGAACGAAAGGTAGTTCTTCGGCCCACTTTCCTTTCTTAGACCCCAACTTTTTCTTCAGGTTATTGATAATGATTTTGTTGCTTGATTCAGCCTGTCCATTAGCCTGAGGGTGGACAGGTGTTGATGTGATCATCTTGATTCCCCAACTGGCACAGAAGTTAGTTGTTCTCTTACCGATGAATTGCGAGCCATTGTCACACACTATCTCTGCCGGGATCCCAAATCTTGTCAGGATATTGCGTTTGATGAATGAGATAACTTCTTTCTCTCGGACCTGAACAAAGGCTTCCGCTTCGATCCACTTCGAGAAATAATCTGTCATAGCCAACATAAAGACTTTTCCTCCCGGAGCTCTTGGTAGTTTCCCCACGATATCCATTCCCCACTTCATGAAGGGCCAAGGGGATATAATAGGATATAATTGTTCTGCTGGCTGGTGCAAAATGTTGCTATGTCTTTGGCATGCATCACATTTATGAGAATAATTCATAGCATCCCTTTTCATCGTTGGCCAGAAATACCCCGTCCTCAGGATTTTGGAGAATAGTGCTCTGCCCCCAGTGTGATTCCCACAATCTCCATCATGGATATCTTGAAGAACTTCTTGAGCTTCTGCTTTCTCTAAGCACCTAAGATATGGTCCTGCAAGAGATTTTCTGTATAATATATCATTCATTATAGTATATGGGATTACCTTTGTGCGAAAAGCTCTTGGGTTTTCATCCTTGGGAATAACCCCATCCTGAATATATTCCTTGATTGGGATAATCCAAGAATTTTCTTTATCCTTAGAATTCTTGGCTCCCATATCTTCGTCATCTTCTGATATTTCGTTGACACCTTGCTCTTCTATTGCTGGGCTCAGGATATGCACGATAGGAATCTTGACACCTTCTGGTATTCTGAAGGATGAAGCTAAGTATGCTAGGGCATCTGCTTCAACATTCTCTTCTCTAGGTACCTGTGAAATATCAAAATTTCGAAACATTTTGCTAGTTTTTTGACTAGCTCTAAATATTTCATTAGTTTTTCTCCTCTAACAGTATATGAACCATTAAATGAGTAGTTAATAATAATGAATTAACATGTCCTTGAATAAACCTGATTTTCATGTCGATTGCTAGTTGTAATCCTGCTATCAAAGCTTCATATTCTGCCTCATTGTTTGTGGCTTGGAATCCGCAGGATATGGATTGAGATATAATGCCCCCCTGTGGCGATTTTAGCAGGATCCCGAGACCTGTTCCTCTAACATTTGAAGCACCATCAGTGTATAGAGTCCACTTATTTTTGGTCTCTTCAAGTTGTTGGACTTCCAAGTCTGCTTCTTCTTTAAGTTCACTGGTGAAATCAGCCACAAAGTCTGCCAATGCTTGGGATTTGATGGCAGTCCTAGGTTCATATGCTATATCATAAGCGCTTAGCTTTACGGCCCATTTTGCCATCCTACCTGACATTTCTGGTTTTCTCAAAACAGACTTAATAGGGTAATTAGTTTTAACAAGAATAGGATGAGTTTCAAAATAATGTCTAAGCTTAGTGGATGCCATAATGAGTGCTAAAATTAATTTCTCAAGATAAGAATACCTGGTTTCAGCATCCAACAAACTCTTACTTACATAATATATTGGATGCTGTTGACCTTCGAGATCCTTAGCTAAAACTGCATTCACAACATTATTCGATACAGCTAGATATAGAGATAGAGGTTCACCTTCTTCGGGTTTTACCAGCAGAGGAGCAGAGGAAAGATAAGCTTTTAAGGACATTAAAGCTTCCTCATGCTTACTGGTCCACTCGAACCTTTTGTTTTTCCTCAGGATATCATAAAATTCTTTGCACTTTTCTGAATATTTGGATATGAATCTGTTGAGTGTCGCTAACCTGCCAGTCAGCCTTTGAACATCTTTGACTGATGCTGGGGATTTCAGATTCAGGATAGCTTGTATCTGCTCTGGACTTGCCTCTATCCCCCTTTTGGTGACCATGTATCCCAAGAATTTTCCAGCGTTTACCCCGAAATGACACTTCGCGGGGTTCAGCTTCATGTTATATTTGTCGAGGATATCAAATGCAGTCTTGAGATCCTGGAGGTGATCCTCAGCTTTCTTGGACTTCACCACCATATCATCGATATAGACTTCCATCGTGTCCCCCAGTTGCTCTTTGAACATCATGTTGACTAACCTCTGATAGGTTGCACCTGCATTTCTAAGTCCAAAGGGCATAGCAATATAACAATAAATACCTGTGGGGGTCATGAAGACCGTATCTTCTTGATCTGAGGGCTCCATCTGGATTTGCTGAAATGCTGAGGATGCGTCCATAATTGTTAGCATCTCGTGGCCAGCTGTAGCATCCACCATTGAATTGATGTGTGGTAGAGGATATGGATCTTTAGGACAAGCCTTATTCAAGTCTGTGAAGTCTACACAAACTCTTCATTTGGCATTCTTTTTCTGTACAACCACCACATTAGCAGCTAACCATTGGAGATATTGAACTTCCCTAATCATTTTCGCCTTCAAGAGTCTTTCTACTTCTTCTTGAATAACAATGTTTCTTTCAGGTGAAACTTTTTTTCTTTTTTGATGGATTGGCCTGAAAGAATTATCAATTCCAAGTTTATGTGTTATAATATCTTTGGAAATACCTGTCATATTTTCATGTTTCCATGCAAATGTTGACAGCCTTGATTTGAGGAAATTGAGCAATTTTGACTCGATATCCTCAGGAATGCTAGTTCCTATTAGCACTTTGACTTCAGGATCTTTGGGATAAAGAGGTACTTCTTTAATTTCTTTTTCCCTGGCCTCCATTATGCCTCGTGTTGGCTTCTGTAATTGCTACGCCTACTGGGGTTTGGCAGTACATTTCATGGAAGAGGTGTAGCAATTCTTTGCATTTTATTTACCCCTTCAACATATATTGGGAGCTTAATCTCCCCAATAGTGTTTTTAGTTTCTTCACTGTATCCAACCAATACTTAGGAACTGGGGACGATCTCGTCCCCAGGAATATTCATCTTTTTCAGCACGTCTAATTGAATAATGTTGACAGAGCTTCCGACATCTATGAGGATCCTGCGAACATAATGGTTAGCCACATATAAAGTTATTACTAAACTATCATGATGAGGATCCTGAACATCGACTCTATCACTTTCATCGAATGATATAATCCTCTCTTTAGTGAGAATAGATGTCTTTGTTGGTCTGTCAGCCACTTCTAACTTTCTTTGGTCAGCATTTCTCTTTGCAGCAGAATAAGAGGTTCAACAGATGTCGGATCCTCCGGATATGAACATGATTGTTCTTGCATCCGTTGGTGGAGGAGTCGACTTTTCAGGAATTTTCTCAGGATCCTTATCTCTTCCCTTCTTCTTGCCAAGTAGCTCTTTCAAGTGGCCCTTGCTGAGAAGATAGCTGATCTCCCTTCTGAGTGCAATGCAATCATTAGTCAAGTTCCCAAAGTCTTCGTGAAAGGCACACCATTTTGATTTGTTTTTCCAGGATCCTGGTTTCTCCACTTTCCTTGGCCACCTAGCTTTCTCACCTAAATCCTGCATGGCACACATTAATCCACCGATATCAACAGAAAAACAATAATCAGAGATCTTAGGATATTCTTCATCATTTTCCTCATCTACTGCATTACTCTTGTGGTTATCAGGCTTGTAGTAAGGCTTTGCTCGATATGATTTTCCCGGGGATTCGAATTTCCTGTTCGTCTAATCATACTTCGGGATATCTACTTTAGAGTTTTTCTTGTCGTCTTCTAGCCTGATAAACCTCAGAGCTCTGCTTCTTGCTTCGTCTAATGACATGCATGGAGCCATAACGAGATCATCATAGAAAGATGAGCCTTTTTCTAACCCCAACTTGAGAGCTTCCACTGTTAAAGCTGGGTTCAGGTTCGGAATTTACAGCGACTCCTTACTTAACCTGGTAATAAAATCTCTCACGGATTCCCCAGGATTCTGGGTAACCCTATAAAGATCACCTGTCATTTTCTCAAAAGTTCTACTGCAAGAAAACTGGTTATTAAACATGTTAACTAAATGAGAAAAAGAATTGATAGTGTTAGGAGGAATACTCAGTAGCCATTTCATGGCTGCTCTGGTTAAGGTAGATCCAAATCCTTTGCAAAGACATGCTTCTTTGATTTCTATAGGGATTGGATTGATCTCCATATGTTCTCTATATTGTGCGGCGTGTTCCACAGGATCCGTTGAGCCATCATACAGTTTCATATTTGGGGTTTGAAACCGTTTTGGGATCTGCACGTCGCTAATTGATGGCACAAACCAGGATATCCTGTTACTATCGGTGGGAACTTCAGCTATGGACAGATTATGCCAGGGACATTCGATATCATGTTCTTTAACTTCTGCAATTCTCGGGCTAAGCCCGGACTTATGCCTGCATCCTGCAAAAATCCTTGATTAACATTAAATGGAATCGTATTGAAAGAGTTACCCTGATTGATATTCTGAGGAACGGTTTGGGCGATGTAGCTCGTATTCCCAAACATAGTATTTCCTGGAATGACAAATGGAGTGGTCGAGGTGTTAGCCTGCATCGGGATGAAGTCTCCATGGTGTATCTCGGAGGACCCTGCAAACTACTGAGTCTGAGCAAATGGCTGTTGAGGATTGAAGGATCCTGATGGAGGCACTCCGAAGAATCCTGCCTGTTGCGGAAATCCTGAGGATACCACCTGCTTATAAGGACCTGAGGATCCTCTCTGCTGCGACAATCCTGAGGATAACGCCTGTTGATAAGGACCTGAGGATCCTCCCTGCTGCGACAATCCTGAGATCCTGCATGTTGAAACGGCCCATCAAAGGATGCATGCAAGTATCCTTGGGATCCAGATGAGTACAATCCCGCAAACCCTGATTGTTGGAAGAGCGAGGATCCAGGGTTGTACGCCGTGGTTGACTCCGGACGCACCAATCCTGAGGATCCTGGAGGAGTGAAATCCAGAGATACGGGATTAATGGCGTGAATTCTTCCGCCGGCTTCTTGGCTTTTATGATATCTTCCAGTTCCTTTACCAGCATCTGGTTGGTATTATTCTGGAGATCCATCTGTTCCTTTAACCACTTATAAATAGACAAAAGTTCATTATTAGATACCATAACGGGATCCTGGGGAGACGGTCTCGATCCCAAAAATACTGGAGTAGCAGTTTTCTTCTGAATGTTGTCGGGTTTCTTCGGAATAACAACAGTAGAAGGATGGGGAGGCATGGAAGGTTTCCCGGAGGAATCTGAGGCTGTGACAGAAGAAGAAACAATCTTTGGTTGGGAAGACATGTTGTGGATATTGAAAGTAGGGTTTATTTTGAGAGTTGATAATGATCAAAGCACCGTTTCCCCACGGTGGGCGCCAAATTGTTTCGGTAAAAATTAACAAACTAACTTTTGATTAAATTAGTGCGTGAGGTGGAGTGCTTGATGGTAAAATGAATGAACACAGAGATATGATTACGAGGGAAAAAACCCTTGATTACAATAATCTTACGTCGGTCAAGAATTAGCAACGTAATCTTTGGTCGAATTGCTTCGGTTAAAGATTAAGAACGTAATTTTTGGTCGGATTCGTATATGATTATGGTAATCTCTGGCACAAAAAACCCCGGACGGTGAAAACTATCACCGTCAACTTTATTAATAACGAAAATAGGTGATTACAAGTGGTGGAGCTGATAGAATAACGAGTGCTTAAGTGTTTACAGTGATTGCTAGTAGCTAAGTCGTGAGAGGGTGTGTTCTAAACGTATCTATCAGCTCGTTTAAATAAGAAATAGTTACAACAGATATTCCGAGGAATCCGGAAACCCTAGACTAAGTCTTCCACTTATCTCTTGCTGCCCATGTTTAACTTGACGAAGTCTAAGCACTAGCCATTGCAAACCCACGTTCATATTAGCATATTAAACACGTGGTTTTATCTGCAAAACAAATAGAACAATAGAGGAAAATTGGATATCCCGAAGTATAATCCTCAGAATACTTGTGTTGACAGGATAGGCTGAAATCCCTAACTAACTCTCCGAGTATCCCGGAACTGAAAGAGTCTTCCAATATAACCGTTGGGGAACTCTTCTTTTGAGTCTATTCACGTTCTTCAATGTTCATCCCACGTCTTTGACCGATTCTTTTGGGAGTTACTCATCAAGCATGGTCCCATGCATGCTAATATTAACTATAAGTGCGAGATTTCAGCATAATAGTCAATATTTGACCATTAACCATTACTTGGTCTTTAATGCCAGCGGTTATAACTCATTCCACACGTTTTATGTAACCACCACCGTGTATTTTGCATGGAGTAAACCAACAGTTAATATCTTCAATTATAAATCAACACCAAGAGAGAAATATCTATTTATTAGCATTAATACTCAAGATACTAAACTTATCTGACAATCCTGAACATATTCGGGATCCTGAGCATATTTAGGATCCTGAGCTGATCCAGGATCCTGAGCTGACCACAGATCCGACTATAAAATTTGTGCCCTAACAATTGTCCCCAAAATTTGACAGCTGTATTTTTTACCAATTTCAGCTGTTAAATTTCTAATGATAAACTGTTTTCCATTTACCACCAAAATTTTTTAATATTATTATTCTTCCAACATGGTACTGACTTAAGGAATGTGATGGTACCTATACCTAAAAAGAAGTATACTTCTAAGTCCTCCACTGTAAGTGTCCCAGACCCAACCACCAGAGCTTCGCAACAAAGAGAACAAAGGCCACGAACCGATGTGGACCTACCAAAAAAGCTATACTTCGATGCAAGAACTGAATATTTGAAATTCATAATGGCTAGTGTTGAGTTATGGGAAATAATATTCAAAGATGATTTCATGGACTTCAAAAAGGATCAGTTGGAAGAAATGCCCAGAATGAGCCTATTTGATTATTAAGACGGGAATACCTTTGCTAGACGAGAACAAAATGAACTCTCTAAACATTTGAGAGATCAGGCAAGGAAGGGATTTCCTATGCTAAACAAGAAGAGGAAGTGGGAGCTATCCGATTTTGAAAGGAGGAAAAGGAAAAGAAGGATATTAGACATCAAGCTGACTGAAGCTTCTTATAAGCAGAAGTCTAAATACACCAATCCTCTTTCCAACTTGAAATAATGTTTGAGCATGAGGCGGCAGATGACAAGGCCTAATCATGAAGTCCAGAAGAATGGAAGGATCACCAAAATTATAAATGAAAAACACGATCAGACCTTCATTCTTAGAAACTCAGATGAATTAGCCTTGGGCATCATCATGGAACATACTGATCTTAAATTTCTGCGTGTCCTATAAACTTCCCTTTATGAGTCTATTTGTTCTAAGTTCTACTTTTAAACAATTAATCAATCAGATAATCAATTAATCCTATCCCTAAGATTCACATATCCTTTCTTTAGCAATTAAGCTATCATTAACATACATTATTTAATCATAACTTTACCTTTACTGAGCTTGCTTGAGTGACACATGGCTATCTTGATCTGGTATCTTCTTTCTTTTCTTACTTAAATCCCATTCTCTGTTCGAGTCTAAGCATGTAAGATGCTTAAATCTCTGGAACTTTGCTCTGATACCAACTTGTAAGGCCCTGTTACCGGTTCCTTACTTGTGATTTTGACGTTGGATTTACTCATAAACACAATTCTACAAATCAGAGTTTATTAAAACTTTCGCAGAAACGTTAACTTTAATCATTCGATACAAAACATTCGATCTTTATCTTTAAAACAAAATATACAACATCATATTTAAAACATCATTTCTCTTCCATATTCAGATGCCAACCATTCAATCCATGCCATGTGCCCTCCTCATGCTAGCTCATTAAACATATTCACCTACGTGCATACAAAATGTCAGCTACACTGAATGAGTTCTAGTTAATCAGGCGACATACATTCATTCTCATACATTCCTTCACATATCTGAATACATGTATTAATACCTTTACCTTGTATAAATATCCATAAGAGGAACGTCACGTAATATCTATTAAAAGAACCATTACTATTACCCATACTATATATATACTCTATAGAAGGAACACTCAATATACTTTCCATAGAAGGAACACTCTATGTACTTTCCATATAAGGAACACTCTATATACTTTCCATAGAAGGATCACTCTATATATTTTCATAGAATGAACACTATACTATCCATAGAAGGAACACTACACTATCCATAACAGGAACACTATGCTATCCGTAGAAGGAACATTATACATTATCCATAGAAGGAACTCTATATATTATCCATAGAAGGAACATTGTATATAAGTTATTATTTAATATCCATGTAAGGAGCTAATCACTTCCCTTGGAGAAACTTGCAATATTCGAAGATCGTTCACGTACCGACAAGCTTTCATTCTTATTCAAAAATATATAGATAAACATATAAATCATACATGAAATACACTTACCATTTAAGGTAAGTGTAATAACTATCACATCGAGTATGCACCCAGCCCCAAAAACATAACAAGGAATGGGGCTAGAAATTGACCTGGGTTCTGTTACGTTCTTCGTTCACTATTATTCCTTTCTTTAACTGAGCTCTGCTAACTGTATATGAGTTACATGTATCAATACTTGCCCTTATTGTGTTTCAGCCAAAATGGCTAAGTCTGGTCTAATCTAATGGTCTTGTTTTAGAATACAATTTACTTAGAATATTTGCATACCTTGTATTTGAATGGTATTGGAATACATTTTTTTTAGCATTCAACTTGTATTAGAATACCTTTGTATTCGAATGGTATATGATTAGAATACATTTGTATTCTAATGATCACATTGTAATCAAATGATAGATTGTAAGCTAATGCATGAATTGTAATCTAATGATAGATTGTAAGCTAATGATACGTTGTCAGCTAATGAATGAATTGTAATCTAATGATAGATTGTAAGCTAATGCATGAATTGTAATCTAATAATAGATTGTAAGCTAATGCATGAATGGTAATGTAATGATAGATTGCAAGCTAATGATACATTGTAAGCTAATGCATGAATTGTAATCTAATGATAAGCTAATGAACATTGTAAGCTAATAAACATTGTAATCAAATTTGAGACTGTAATCGAGTTTATACTTGTAATCGAATGAACCCAATGTAATCGAATTTAACTTTGTAAGCGAATGGCTAATGTAAGCGAATAGCTAATGTAAGAGAGTTTAACTTTGTAAGCGAGTATAGGCAATGTAAGCGAGTCTAGTCTTTGTAAGCGAGTATAGGCAATGTAAGTGATTCTGGTCTTTGTAAGCGAGTATAGGAAATGTAATCGTGTTTTTCAATTGTAAGCGAATGAGCTGAATACTTGGCCACGGGTTCGTCCTTTAATATTATTATTTTTACTCGTTTTTAACTATAACACCTTACTATAGCTCGGTATCGACCCGTAAATGTTTCCCAAACCGTTTTCGGCCAAAACTTGACCCGAGTGACCATATAGTTTGAACCTTTAGGGCTAAAGATGTTCAAAACTAGATCTAGGGTTTCTTTAAACGAGCCGTTCATAACCTTAAGTTCGTTAAGTTTATTTTATTCATCAAATTTGCAACTTTATGACTTGTCTAGAGCCGATCTACTCCAGGGTTTAATTTCATGGCTAACCGTTCATAAAAACATAAACTTTAAAGATCAAGAAAATACCTTTACTCGTTTTTAGGTTATGGTTTAGCTTGGTAATGAACTTAAATCTTGTATCTTGCTTGTATGGTTAAGATTTATCAAGATTTAGGCTAGGATCGATCTTGGATCTTCTTCTTCTTCTCATGGTCGTAATGAAGGTTTATGTGTGTGTGTGTATTGAGTGTGTAGAGTGTAAGTCCCGAATTTGGATCACTACAATATGATATCAACTCGAACACAATGTTAGTGCGGAATCCTAACACAGTGGTGATTCAAGAACGAGATAGAAGAACAATATTAATATAATAAACACGATAATACTCCAAATGCACACGATTATATTAATAAATCGTCTGGTACATGAGATTTCTCTCTTGATGGTGGCTACTACTGATTAACAATGTGTAACCCTAAAATGATAAACATTAACTATATATAGGATTACATAAAAGGCTCAAAGACCAAGCCCAACTAAGCCCAAACTAGCCTAACCGAAATCTATAGGAATTTCGGTATTACACTATCACAACCAAAATGTAATTCTTCAACTCGTCTTCGTTTATTTCACTTTAGTCTTGATCACGTCGTGGACTTTTGATATGCGTCAGCCTAACCAATTTATGACCTAACAATCCCCCCCTTAGATTGTACCTTCAAAACCTTCAGAATCTTTACTTGAACATGATCAGCAACTTCAACATCTGTATCCAATACTCTACCATCTCCCCCTTATTGACAACATCACCCAATTTGAATCTCAGATACTTCATATGCTTACGTTGCAAGAAATAAGTCTTGAAAGAACAATCAACTTTGAAAGAAAGATCAACCAAAATATTTTGTAAACAATTAAATAAAACAAAATAAGACTGACATAATTTTTGTAGTTTTTTTATTTTTATGATTTTCTAGAAAATACTTGAGATGAGATCATACCAGCTAAGCCAACTATAAAACAATAACCGACATCAGATTTCATGAGCTGAAGACAACAGCTAAAACAAACTTTAAAACGATTTCTTAACACATTTGTTTCGACAAGAGTAATCAAGAAGTAAAAATAAAATAAATGAAATAAAATAAAACCAAAAACAACAAATAAAACAATTTAATCAACCGGTCTTCTTGTAATTTAGCTAAAATTTGGGATCAAATTTCAATTTTTGATAAAATTTCCGCCTTTATGAAAAGATCCGAACATGGAATCTTATTGATTAAGGTGCCTTCACAAAGATTCATGTTCAGCGTTAATATGACATAAAGAAACAGGTTGATAGCAGGTATAACGAACTTAGCATGACTTTCATTGCATCAGTGATATGAATTAGGTTCAGTTAGGCATAAAGCTTAGATGGACATCACTCATGGACCTGTGGTGCCTCTTCTCAAAACGTATTTGGCTTTCCCCAGATCACCCTAATTTGACTCCATCCCCCTAGTGCTTGATCAATAGATTTCTTTACATAAATAAACTGTTAAGCTTCAAGGTTGAACATTGGACTTAAATGCATTTCATTCACAGTGTTTGGGACTTATTTGAATGCCCCATTCTTGTAATTCTAGTTTGACCCTTAAAGCTTTTGAAAACCCAAGTTTTAACAGCACAAATTATATGCATACTCATATTATTTTTTATTTTTTTAAATAAACATAATAGCACAAAATTTTTGGTGATCAAGACACTAACGCGCTCGTGTATGACTGGGTAATTGCTTTTCTGCCTATCCTTCGGGGAGATGTATATGGAGACACGCACATTTCTTCAAAATGACTCTCCACAGTAAGTTTAGCATATTTAGTTTATATCACTTCAACTTTTACTCATCATGGAAAGCTACCATACAAAATAATAACTGTTCTAGAGCCTTTTAATCTTAATAACTTCACCCGTTAGGCACACAAAAACAATTTTTCTATCATTTTCCAAAGGATGGATCAATTTTCATTTGAAAATATTTTGAAGCTTCTAAAAAGCGGTTAATCATATCACTTCCCAGAAAATTACAGAAGACACATATGTTAAGAACTCAGTCACCCCGGTCACTCTTTAGTTTTCAGGTAAATGGATATCCCGTATATCCACTGGTGGTTAACAGGCTCAAACACATATGAGAATATGTTTCCCTTCCCTTCAACTTGGAATTTTCGACACAATTTTTAAGTTAAAGAATTCAAAACACGAAAACACATCACAATCGCCCCAGATGCTTTCAGTCTTTAGAAAAATGGCTATCATGTGAATCTACGAGTACATCACCGAACTAAACATATACGTGTATATGTTCTTCAAATTTGAGCAACCGAAATGATTTTAAGCGAAAGTGAATAAGTGACCTTTTAATAAAACTTTAATAGTAAAACACACACACACACACACACTCTTTTTGAATTTTTTTTTATAATAATAAAAACACACACTCTTTTGAATTTTTTTTAATTTTCTGCCCCTAAATTTGGGCAAAAATAAAATATGTACAAATTTACCCTAAAAAAGACTCAATCTTCGAAACATAGAATTTAATAATAAAAATAAGATGAAGTGTGATAGTCATCCATCTGATGTACTATCATTTCTCATGTACGATCAAGTCATTTTCACATTTTGAAATAAAACAAAATAAAAAAACTATACGCGAACATATTTTTTGTATTTTTTTTTAAAACATTAAAATTTTAAAAACTTTTTGACTGATCAATCTTTCATACCAAAGTTATACAGTTACCTTTTATCTTCAAGACATAATTTTCCCATTTGTGAGAATCTCCCCCTCAGAATAAGCTTGTTTTGAGATTTTGTATCCTTGCGAGTTGAATGTCTGGAACAAACCTTTTAATTGCAATGTATTCCCTTATTTGTTCCTACGCACTTAGAGAGCAGATTAAAAATGTTCTATCACCCTAAAATCCCATCCAGACAACAAATAACCCATTTTTTGGTTTAAAGATTTTAAAAACAATGGATATTTGCCCTTTCATGTGCCTGGAACAACCCATTAAATAAACAATTAATTTGTGGTTGTTCCTACACGCATAGCGGGATCAGTTGGACATAGGAACCCAAGTCATAAAT
The DNA here is from genome assembly GCF_021521415.1 of Bidens hawaiensis. NCBI lineage: Eukaryota > Viridiplantae > Streptophyta > Magnoliopsida > Asterales > Asteraceae > Bidens > Bidens hawaiensis. The sequence continues at coordinate 98,968 of NW_027497360.1, read as the reverse complement.
GTCTTGGGGTTCCCTTGAGCATCAACATATGTGACCTCTTTCCAACTCATATCTTTCCCATCTTTAACAGAATCATTTGTTAATACAGATTCTGTTTGTTGAGTTTTAAGTTTCCAAGTCTGTCTTGATTTAGTGAAATTTGATAGACCAGAATTTGGAGTGGAGCAATTCGAATTCGAATTCTTAGAACTCTCAACAATCTTTGAAATTTGAAAATTTATTTTTCTTTTAACAGTTACTAATTTATTTGAGTGCAAACCTGTCATATTAACTTTGAATCTTTGAGTATCTGTGTCCCATTGAACATATACTCGTGGTTTCATAAAATAAGAATTTTGTTTAACCGCTGGATTCGGTTGAAACCTATTACCTTTCACTTGAGAATCTGTCTATTAACAGCACGGTTGTGACACTCCTTTGCCAAATGCCCGCAGTTCCTGCATAGGAAACACGCCTTCATCCTTCTTCAAATGTTAACGGAAGCACTTGCCTCATGTTGGAATTCCTTCTTGGGAAAGGTTTTTCCTTTCTTCTTGCCCCTTGATGCAGCCTTCTGATTTTGCTTGTAATAGGGTACAAATAGACGATGAACACAATTTCTGGCTATATGTCCTGGCGTGCCACTGTGGTAACATGTTTGCCTCTTAATATAAATAAAACCCAACGATGGCACGTTTCACTCTTATTTAACATGAGTTGATTCTCCATAAGAACCACAAAGCACTTTATCAATTCTGCCATTTCACTCTTATTTAACAAGAAAAAACCCAAGTAAAACGTGAGTAGTCATCAGTTGTAACCAGACAATAAGAATTACGAGAAAGACTCAATACATGAATATGACCAAACAAATCTATATGAAGTAATTCAAAAACTAAGGAGATGGTAATGACCTGTTTTGGCTTATGATATTTACGATGATGTTTGCCTAGGGCACAAGCTACACATTTCTCAATTGTTACAAAATCTTTAAGTAGAAAACCATGCACAATGATGCTTTTAGCAAGACGGTTTAGTGTTTTAACATTTGCATGGCCAAGACGACGGTGCCAAAGCATGGCATTATGTTCCAACACTTTTGAAAATAAACATGTGATTTCATCTGAAACATTTTTATTCATGTCGATCATGTAAGCAATATCTTTTCTTTGTGATCGAACAAGAACCCAATCTTCTTGTATGATGATACCAGGTTTTAAAATAAGACACTCTTTATTTGTAAAATGTGTTGAAAAACTCTTGTCACAAATCTGCGAGACACTTATTATACTGTATTTCAACTCTGGAACAAATATGACATTTTTGAACCTAAGAACACCATTAATTATAGTACCCTTTTGTGTGATCTTCATTTTTTCTCCTCCAGTAAAGGAAACATACCCTCCATTAAATATTTGAATGTCATGCAGTTTAGAGATGTCTCATGTCATGTGCCTGAAACACTCACTATCAACATACCAAGGTCTGATGATATTCCTCCATAGCTGTTCCTACACGATGTGCAAGATTAATTAAATGTATTAGGTACCAAGTCCATAGAAATGTTGGGTACTCATGATTCATCTATGCATGTTATGGGTTGCCATGACATGTCTTCCTGGATATCTAAGATCGAACAAGAAGATTTTTGTGACTTGGACACCGAAGATTTAGGCAACCATTTATAGTCGGGTTTTAAAATTTTGTGACTAACATAAAAGGATTACTTTGTCTCTAGTTTGTGGACGGAAGTCACGTTGGGTTTTGGTTTCCAAATCGATTTCGATCTAGAGGCCGGATTTGCTCTCGGGACCGAGATTAATATTCCATCACACTTTCGAACCATGGTAGGCTTAGTCTGATGGGATTTTAACCTATCAGCCTTGTTTCGTTTCCAATCACCATCAGAGGGATTTTCCTTGTGGTACCTTGATTTATTTGAATTAAATTTATTAAAGGTATTTCGAGGCATATTCCTCTAATTATGTCCATAGTATGGGACATAAGGACCGTGCGTGAAATTCAAGCTATGTGACGAGGAGTGCCACAGTTAAAACATGTTTGCCTCTTAATATAAAATACATCATGGCCAACCCATGTTCTTGACCTTTTGTGTGAGCAAGTTTGCCCCGCTTTAGCCTGAATATTAGATCTACTATAATCATGCACACAAGAACTTCCTTCTTTAACAAACTTAGGTGACAAATGTTTATGCAAAATCTTATTTTTATCAGTTTTATTTGAAACCACAACGCAAGTTTTAAATGTCTTAGAAGAATCAACCAAACAATTTTCTTTGCTCTTAAAAACAGAACCCACACAAAAATTAATAGCAACAGAATCAAAAGCAAACAAATTTAAAGAAATAGTACAATTAAAGTCTTTATTATTTAAAACAAATGAATATTCCTCCTCATCAGTCAAATCCTCTATAATTACTTCATCTTCAAGTGAAGTAAACAAATTAGTATCATTCACTCTCATGGTTGGTTCAGTAATTTTGACTGAACCATGAACAATTTTTCAATTTACAGTCGGCTTGCCGTACTGCATGAACGGTTCCCTTGCTTCCTCTTCTTTGGTAAGAGGAAGCCTAGTGTAATTATCATTATATGGAGGAGCAACCTCGTTATACTCAATAACCTCACCCTTGTTCTCTTTCCATTTTAACTGTTTTTAAATCATAGACTCAACAACAACACTAGAGACATCAAATTTCTTAAAGTTGAATTCAGCATTTTAAATTTATTAGTTCATTTTGCAATATCCTACTTAAAAGCATCTAAATCGTCAGTTAGCTCGGCAATTTTCAGTTTTGCATCTAAGTGGTGATAGCATTTCACGCTAAAATCCATTTGAAGTTTGGATAAATTCTTTTGTTTTGCTTCTAGTTTATCTTTTAATGATTTTTCAAGTTTCTTAAGGGTGAGATTTTTATATTTTATGCCTTCCATTACTCTAATCAGATTACAATTGTGAACTCTATACAGATCTACCTTATTAATGCAAGACGGGAACACAATTAAGAACTTACCTCAGATGATCTAGGAGAAGTAGAGGCCATGAAAGAAAACTAAAGATCCTTTACTTGCTCCTCTGCATCATTCTTTTCTTCAACAACATTAATCTGAGCAAGGTTCGCAATCTATTTTTTTATATTTAGTGCTTCCTCTTGGGATCAAGATATTGGAATCTTCCCAACTTCCTCAGAAATCGCTAAGTATGGAAAATGAGCAAACTTAGCCTTCGAGCAAACCTAGACTTAATTCAAGCAAGACTTGTTACTCAACGAGCAAAGTTATATTCTAGAAGTCTTCTAAGTGTAATTTAAAGCAATCTGTTGAGTCAAATTAGGTAATTGTTAGGTCTGAGGATTTACTCAACACTGCTGATGACAAAATAGATGCTTTGAATGAATCAACAGATGAGGTGGATGAGTCTGATGATGATGATGATGATGAAAATATTCAAGGAACAGTTGATGAAAATGTTGATGTTGTGTCACCAAAAGTAACAATGACTGAAGATCAAAAGGCAAACATTCATCAGAGTTTGATTGATGCTAAAAAGAAAAATCCATCGGTAATCAAATTGATGAGTCATGGATTCAGTTTTGAAGAACTAGTTTCTTTGAATGATGATGAGCTGCAAAGAAAGTTGAATAGAGAAAGGGAGATCATTGACAAACAAATGCAACAAAAAAACAGAGACAGTCTGAAGTATAGAGATTATCTGAGAAAGCATGGCTACTCTGAAAAGGATTTGACTCATTCAAGTTTGAAAAACTGAGAGAAGCATACAATAACACCAGAAAAGCTGTTGCACAAGATGAAAAAGAAAGATTTGCAAGGGAAGCTGAACTGGCTGAAAAGCTTGACAACTTGAGGAAGAAATTTGATGGAAGATGTGGATATTTACTGGATAAGGGAATGGCACCAAAAATGGTGGATAGCCTGTCTAAGGCTGTAGTTGACTCTCATTAAAAGAAGCTCAAAAGAAAAGAATTGAAATGAAGTCAACCTGAGCCTTCCACTGCACAGTCAAGGGGAGATCAACATGAATCCCTATTGAAGAAAAGAAAAATCATGATAATAAGAGAGAAACAAAGGGAAGAAAATGAAAAGAAAAGGTCAAAAATATCAACTTCCCAGGACACACCAGTTCCAGTTGATGTGAATCCTAAACCTTTGGACGAACCAATTGACCCATGGGAGAATGATGAGATGATCCAGATTTTGAAGAATATCATGGTGAATCAGAAAGGTATGAATGTGAAAGAGTTTGATAATTTGGGAAAAGCTCAACTCAAAGAACTCTTCTTTATGCAAAAGGTTGATAAGGAAAGAGTTCTGTTGGAGGGTGTGAACCCAAGGAGTTTTATTGGAGGTAGATTTGTACCGGTTGGACAACTACATGATGAAAGGATTATGGAAATGATTGCAAGGTTGTTCAGAGAGGGTGATGAAAATTTAACTAAACTGATAAATTTGCCTGCTGAGAGGATTGTAGCAATGTACACGAAAACATTTGGAGTCACAGGGCCTACAAAACCAATGAAGACAATACCAACTAGGCTCTCAGCTTCAAGAATGCAAGCCTCAATAAGCATAGTAGAGTCAAGTAGAGCAGGAACACAAAGAGAAACCAGACCACAATCTGATGTGGATCTACCAATGACTCTGTACTATGACTCAGACTCTCAATCTTTAAAAGTAATTATGAAAAGTAGACAATTGAGAGACATTATATTTAGAAATAATTTTTCTTAGTATTCAAGGGAACAATTGGAGAAGATGGCTGAACTTAATTTGTATGACTATCATGATAACATGAAGTTGGCTGGAAGACAACAAAATGAACTTTCTAAGTATCTAAGAAGTGAAGCTGAAAAAGGGTTCCCATTCCTTGATGAAAAGAAAAAGAGGAAACTAAATAAGCAAGAGCAAGGAAGAAGGGTAACAAGAATGAGGAACATATGTAGTGCTGAATTGAATTATCAGTTTTCAGTCAGAAACAACAATCCTCTGTCAAACCTGAACACATGCATCAGCATAGGACGAAGAATGACTCGTCCCAATTATGAAGTCTAGAAAAAATGGCCGAATTACAGTTAATGAATACAAGAAAAATGAAGGCTATTATGTTCAAAGAAACTCATATGGACTGATCTTGGGAATCATCTGAACTGACAGATATTTGAAATATATCAGTGATGAAGACCTAAGTGATATAAGGGATATGACTAATCTTGAGAGTCACCCTCACTACCAAATACTCTCCATCTTCAAGCAAAGAGCAGGAGCAGTAATTGTTGAAAGGAGACAAGCAGCCTATGATGCCAGAAGAAGATAAAGATCTTAGAATAGGTTTTGCTTTATAATGTCCACGGACAAATTTCTGAATGTGTAATAGGTTGACTTTATGATTATGTAAAATTTAATTTTTATTTAATGTGTATTTTTGACTAAGTGTATGTAACCTTAGAGATGTTTTAGGACAGCTGAGGTGTTCCAATCTAGGGGAGATTGTTGAGTCAAAGATTTAACCTAAGAGAATTATAAGGAAGATTGGAATATTCTCAACCTCCTCTGAAATCACTAAGTATGGAATCCGAGCACACTTGGACTCCCGGGCAAGGTTTACTTACCCTAGCAAGGTATTTTGTCCATCGGGCAAGGTTATCTTCTAGAATTATTCTTTAGTGAATATCCGAGCAGGGTTCACTATGTATAGCAAGAGTATTCTTCATGGACAAGCAATGTTTACTTCAGAGTAGGCTCTTGGCTAACCAAGCTCATGAAGCCAAGTACTTGGAAGATCGGGTAAGGTATTCATTAATAAAACAGTGGTCCGAGCAGGCTTGATGAGTGTAATGAAATATCTCAAGTTACATCGGGCTGGGTTCAACTCAAGCAGCCTACAGTGTTACCAAGCAAACTTTTCTTTGCTAATAAGCTATTCCCTAGCAAGGAATTGAAAGGATCATTGAAGAACAAGGCTGCTCGTAAGGTCATGTTGGGCAAAGTTTAATATGATCAAGAAGATTGAATTCTGCTAGGTGAGTATTCTCGTTGGAGAATACTCTAAGCAAAGTCTACCCGGAGAATAGTTCCCGAGGACACTTCAAGGTTACCAGGTCTACTAGGAGAAGAAGGCACAAAGCCTACTCGAAAAAGACAACTTATGCAAAGTCTACACGGAAGACCTGTTCTTACAGTTAGTATAGCTTTGTATATGTAATTTGAATAGGTATCATTTATTAGGGTTTCTAGAAGGAATGACAGCTTTCAGGAGGTGTCAGGCCTATAAATAGAATATTTTAGGGCACTCCTCCGAACGGATAAGACACGGATTAGCCACTTTTCTCTGAGCGAATATTCTTGAGTGTGACGGTTGTCCTAGGATCGTACGGATATAACTTTCCAAACAAGAAACCCTAAATTGATTATCATTTGTATGAATATTTATATGAATGGAGATCTTTTGAGTTATTGTTTTGCGTTAGTTACTTTTCAATAATCCTTAAGCAACTACTTTGTTTGGTTATGATTTCGCTGTTAACAAATAGTTTTCTTTCCCAAAATAGCAACCGTCATTAACTATCTTGTCGACACATTTATTGTGTGAGTTATGACTTGATTGTGAGTGTGAGTGATCATACGGACCCTGACACAATCTACACTTCATCTAGCAAGGTTGTTCTTCAAGTCGAGCAAGGTTTGTTTAGAGCAAACCCTTGACTAAACCAAGCTAAAACCAAGTATATTGGTGGATTGAGCAAAGTTTATTAATAAACAGTGGTCCAAGCACACTTGAGGGAGGTTATTGAAGAAATTATTCAAAGGACTTCCATCAAGAAAATGTTCAGCCTCGAGCAAGCTACATTGTCACCAGCACACTTAATTTGTTCAAATAAGCTAAACACAAAAGGTTGAAGGGATCAAAGAAGAACAAGTTTGCTCATAGGATTTATATCGAGCAAAGTTTGATATAATCATAAGAATGAAGTCAGCTTAAAGAATATTTTCTAAGAAAAATGTTTTAAGTAAAATCTTACTCGAAGAACTGTTCCAAATACACTTAAAGGTTACAAGGTCTGCTAAACAAAGATAAAAACTTATAAGCTTACTCGAAGACCTATTTACACTTCTAACATTTTTGAATATGTTGTGTATCAATCATTAGGGTTTCTAGAAGATGTCATGCATGCCTATTTAAGGAAACTTTAGGGCACGTTTATGACAACAGACACAAAGCGAATATTGTGATTTGATGCCTGCCATTTCCTGAAAAAGAATATCTTTGTACAAAAAAGCTGCCTGAAATACAAATTTTCCACCTAGAAACCCTAATCGATTTTTATATTATCCATCACAATATTAATGGAAATCATTTGAGTTACTTTGTGTGTTTGTTGCATTTTTGTCTGTTTAGCAACAATTAGAATATTATTAATTTCGCCTTTAATATTCATTGGATCTTCACAAGAGCAGAACTCGTAACTGTCTTGTCAACACGCTGTTGTTGGTTACGAGACTGATTGTTGTGTTGATTGATCGGTCCTGACACTGCCAGCTAGTCATTCCAATAAAACTGCTGAGCCACCAATCGTCGCTCATTCTCTCTAGTAACAACTACATTTTCTCCTCTAGCACCACTTACCGGGACTAGTGCCCTTTCCCTGTTCACCTCCTTGGCGGGATTCGTGCATTTACGAGGTAAGTGACCCAGCTCGTGATAGTTATAACACCTCAAAGTGTCTTTATTGAATCCCACTTTCTTATTAGCTACCAAATTCCAGTTGATTATGCTTGTTCTCCTGGTAAACTTTTTTGCTCTAACACGACCATGGCTATTTTCCAAGAAATATCCATTTCTTCCACATCATCAGGATGGATTTGATCCAACTCAGCAACTACGACTGGTTAAACCAAATCTCAAGCAAGAAAAACATTGTATCAGCTCATAAAACTTGCCATTAAGGAAATGTTTTATTGAGTCTCCTTTGAAATAGTAGGAACTTGAGTAAAAGACTGATTGGAAGACCTAATAGTTGATTGAGGTTTAGTTGCTGGAGTTGGTTGTTGAAAGAACACCGGAGTAGGCTGTGGTGGTGCCTGAGTAATTTGACCCTGAGAGGACCTAAACAATGAGAAGTTGTTTTAAGCTTGTTGTGGCTAAGCATATGGACCTTGAGATGATTTGAACATAGAAAAATTGTCTTGTGATATGAGAGCATTATTGGAAGCAAAACTATAGCCAACCGCATTGTAGGAGTTAGCATGATTTATGGCACATTACTTGTCATCCGTATCACAGGATTTAATGATTGCCATCACCTCTAACAAAGATAATTTGGCTAGGTCCTTTGTCTATTTGATCACTGCAAAATTCATGTCCCAGCTTTGTGGCAGAGAGTTGACCAGCTTGTTATTTATTTCAATAGAAGTCAGATTGATTTTTGCAGATCACATTTCAGTGACCAAAGTAACAAATCTTTGAAGCTGTGTCTCCAGAACATGATTGAACATATTAAACTTTTGTCGCAACAGATCCTGCCGACTCCTTCTCATATCCGCATTTCCCTCATACACCTCAATAAGGGCTTCCCATAACGCTTTTGCAGATTGTATCTCTCTGACTCCTTGGGCGATTTCAGATGAAAGTGCCATTGCTAGAATGACAAGAGCCTTCTCATCCTCCTCAATCTTTTAAAAAATCCCATTTAATGTACAGTTCGATGGGCTTTACAACTACTTCACCACTATTTTCTCTCTGATAAGTGATAGGTTGAGGACCCTTGACAATGCTTCTCCAAATCTTTGTATCCTTCATCTTTACGTACTTTTCAAACCTGAACTTCCATTCAGCAAGCCCCTCATGAGACAGCAGACGGGGTACATGAGTAGTAGTTCCCATAATGGAATCTAATTCTTGATGCAATGTAGCATTTGATGATGTGTTACTTAAATGGTCAATTTCAATCTAAAGTCTAAATAATAGTCCAATATAAACTTTAAGTCCAATTAGCTGAGGCGCAAAGTAACTAGTCCCAAATTCAAATTAAGACCGGAGATCCGAAAAGCAAAGAACACAATTGTTAGAGCCGAGAACCCCTGAGCTGAGCCAAGAACCCTGAAAATCCGAGAAACCTTGACCAGTTAGACACGAGAACCCTTGAGCTGAGCCGAGAACCTTGAAACTCCGAGAACCCTTGAAAGGTTAGAGCTGAGAACCCTGAATAGTTGGCGAGAACGATCAAATTGTAGCCGAGAACCCTGATATTTGCCCGAGAACGATCAAATAATGCCGAGAAATTTGATTATTTTCCTGAGAACCAGAGATTGATCTGATCAGTTTTGGTAAAAAAATAATACCCCGAGAAATCAGGGATTTGAATTGAATTCATAGATCAAGTAAAATATATCCCAAAAATTGCTCAAACAACCCGTTGAACACGAAGAACACATAATTTGCACAGATCTTAATTTCAATAAAATCACCCAAAGAACATCAACCAAAAACGCAATCTTGAATCCTTGATATCACCAACACCAAGCCTAGAGCATCTGTATTGTCTCCGATACCAATTGTAAGTCCCAAAACAGGATCATTCAATGTGATATCAATAAACCCGTTGTTAGGCGGAAACTAACAACGAATTCATTCAAGACAACACATGAACAAACACACGACTGACTTCAAAACACACGTTATATAAACGTCGGGTGCTTAAGCCCTTCACAAGGATTACAATATGATAAGAATCAAATACTATGTAACCCTACACCTCACACACCGTTATACTAATGACCGATCGGCCATAATGACCTAGTTACAAGGTATATATAATACCAAACACCCTACGGCCCAAGCCCATACAATAGCCACCTAAAACATAAGTTTTCGGTATTACATGTTAACCAAACCCAAGCCCAACTATATTAAGTATATACCATTTAGCCTTGCCCACTAGTGTTTTTTGACCTTTAGTTTAGAACTCTCAACATGTTTTATGAGCATGTAATAATTAAGTTCCTTGTTAGGGAAAGTTGTTTAAATGCTTATCTAATGTAGCTCCTAACTATTATAAGCTACTAGAACGTTATGATCTTTAATTAAATCTTTTCTAATATATGTGAGAAGATTCTTTGATCATTTATTCCCTCTTGAATATATCCTTTAACAATAAATCGTGTTTCTTAGTGTCTTAACGTTTGTGTTAGGATATAGTATAATGAACACCCTTAGGTGTTTTCAACAAAATCACAAACGTTATTCTGACATATGGAGTTTCGTTTAATTTTCTAATAATATATGTATTCCATTCAGAAGATTGATTGATATAATGATTTAATTAAAATAGGTATGATCAACAAACTTTCCAAGATTCATTTAAACTTTAGTTAAGGAGGTTGCATAATCATCATAGTTTGTAGGTTTTACAACCTAGATGACCTCTTTAGTTGATTATTGGGTTTATTAAAAGTTTCCATTTTATGAATTAGCATGGTGTACAAGAGATGCAATCGAAGTTAAATTAGGAGTAAAAACTAGTAAATATCTCCCCCCCACCTCGTGTACTTCTGACAAGTCAGTATAAGGACTTTTACATCTCCGACTGTCCTTAGAAACCTTCAAGAATTTAGCATGCTTATGGTAAATATTTGAAGACCAATAGATCCTAATAGAGAAACAAGTTAACAATATAAGTCGTTACAGTTTCTCTTGGTGAGGATTGGTTTAGTAAGAACACATTTAAGCCACAATGAAACTTTTGTAAAAGTAATAATAAATTCTAAGGAGATAAGTTTTGATGGAACAGTGTTATGATTGAGTATTGTCTTATACAAGAGGTGTAATTGAGTTAATATCAAGTTTTCACTCCCCACTTCTTGCAACTCTTTCAAGTTATGATTAAGACACATAAGGCTCTCACTGATCTTCGGTATTCTCTAGGAATACTACATAAGGAGTTTCAGTGATGTACGTGATGTGGGAAATTGGCATACATACGTTAGACTTGATTTGGTTTCCTCTATATGTCATAAGAAACCTAGGGACACGTGTAGAAGAGATCGTATTAAGTATATATGAGTGGATCTCTTTAAGACCATGGACCATAAAAGACATATTAGATACAAATAGATAGTCTATAAATGATAAATGAATAATGTCCTAATATTTCTAGTGGACCCATGATGAATGTTTAGGGAATCTAACATATTATTAAAATCATTGAGAGTTAGACTAGATGAAATATCATCCACATTAAACATGCCATGATTTCTCATGAAATTTGGTTCCAGTGGCTGAAATTTTTAGGTTTCATTTGTGAAAGACCTGATGCCCGATCATAATGCGTCATCATATTCGTCTAGATACGGTATGATTCGGATTGATAATGTTGCGTTTACTTTACTATGCTAAATGGTGGAAATTGTAAATACCTTTATACTCAGATCTAATCAATCCATAATCGTATTCAGTTTATTAGACTTCGGATCTAGTTAATAGATATGTTCTTAGTTATGTAATTGATAGTAATAGATAGTAATATTAATAAACTTAAGAAAGTATTGAACGAGAGAGAGAATGGACAGAGGTTCGGTGTAATAGATAAACAATACTTAAATTACTCAATGCTAAACAACCTTATATAGACGATGGAACCCAATTCGTTACACAACCCGTAACGAATTGGCTCCATTCGTTAACATTTCATAACATAAAAGGATAGCATAACGAATCAGAGATTCCTTATACCTCCATTTGTCAATATTCCATGACGAATGGGAAACATACATAATGAATTAATGTACATTCGTTAAACAACCTTAATGAATTAGCCTATACATAACGAACTAATTGGTTTTCCATAAATACCCCTTACATTAATATAATAATAAATTACAACTGATAAATTACAAAGACTCAAGACGACACAACCGTGCACTAACAGAAACGCGTAGCAAAGGAACTAAACACATCATAACTCACTGTAACAATCACTAATAATCATATAACAATTTTTCAGTACAAGTGATTTCCAGATTGTAAAAACTACTACAAATTATGACAATACCAAGCTATTTATACATGTTTCAGCCTCGAGCAAGCTACAGTGTCACCAACACATTTAACTTGTTCAAATAAGTTAAAAATAAAAGGTTGAAGGGATCAAATAAGAACAAGTTTGCTCGTATGATTTATATCGAGCAAATTTTATATAATTAGAAGATTGAAGTCTTCTTGAAGAATAATTTCTAAGAAAAATATTCTGACCAACACCCCCTCGTCTTGAGCTCTTTGTCTTTAATTACTTGAAGCGCTTTGTATGCCAATCACGGCAACTATGAATCCCGAACTCATGACACACAAGTACGACACGCTGGAATTGCATAGCTCGGTTGTAGTCTTCTTGCACTCGATCAAAATCTTGTTCACGAACAGCACGTCATTGTCGATTTCAGATAAGTTAACGAGCCACATCAGGTCGATAACTCTAATAAAGCTGGTCTTCAAACCTTTACCCAGCACAATGACAGCCTCACCGTTACGATTATCATAGTACCGTCGATTAAACAATAGGTGAAGACCCTGTGGAAACATCATCACCGGTACATGCTTCATCGTTTTCTGCGGTTTAACCTTAAGAACAAGTTTTCTCCAACCTGTTCGAGGATCAATCTCGTGAATGCGCTTACAAATTGGAATTTTTTTCTTATAGAATTTAAAACCACGGTTTACCTCGAAGAGCAATTGTTGGTGAAACCATTCTGCTCATCGATCTCCACCGCGATTAATAAACGGTCGACTCGCGAGGGTAAGAACATCCCATCGCGATAGTGAGAGAACGTCAGTAATATGCTGATGGTAATAAACCAAGTTCTCCCACATGACAATACAAACCTTTAAATCAGAATTGTATAACCAAGAAACAATGTCACCTTTCACAGCCGACATCTTATTTGAATGTTGTCTTCTAATTCGCTTTGGACCGTGCAACAGCGACCAATTTATGTTCTCGGTCAACGTATCTATAAGTCTCAATAATCTTACGAGCTCGTTTGCTCCGGTACGCAAACCAACCGAGAATATCAGCCTCAGTCGGATCAGAATCTCGTTCAGACATCTTGGCTTTATTCTTCGATATCTTCTCCAAATGGTCTTTAGCAGCTTTACATTTTCTTTTGTAAAAGTAGGAACATCCTGATCAACATTTGACCGTTAATATTGATCGGGTATTCCTCTCCTGTCACATATTCTATCTCAATCTCCTCGTCATCGTAATTAAACGACGTATTCCCTTGATGAATAGCCGTATCAAGTAATACGCCCTCGTCATTCACCACCTGAACATCCTCATCAGCCTCTAAAGCGTCCAGTTCTTCATCGTTCAGCCAAAACAATAATGAAATCTGATCACGCGTTAGGGACTGATCTACGAACTGTCCTTCAATCTCATCAATGTTAGCAGTGCTCATCACAAATCCTTTCTTGAAGTCCATGAGTAGGATGGTGGCCTTGATCGACTAGATGGGTTGAGCGTTTGTCGAGTCATGATAGACCACCAGTTGTCTATCATTGCCTTGACCACCATTCGTACCAGCACCTGAGGATGAGTCGTGGGCTTGTTTCGGCTCACTACCTCCAGTACCTAGAGCATCAGGATCGTCATCATCGTTCTTCAGCTTTTTCAGTTCATCGTCTTTGCACGTTAGCTGAAGGATGAGATCCTCCTGTTCCTTGATTTTCACCCCCGAGCCTTGACAATCTCATGAAGCACCTTAGTCTCCTTTTGGCAATAAGAGACATAACCCATCAGACGATGTTGGTTTTGCATCATTTTCTCTTGAGCTTGACTATCGGCCGCCATTTGATTCTCGTAAATATGATTCAAACTCAAGAGCATGTCCATCTGATTGGTTGGGGTCAATAAATGAAATGTCGGAGGTACCGTCTGCACTTGACCCTGAGGACGACCGGTTCTCATAAATGAGACGTCCAAAGGATGAGTGGGCATCATGGTCTTTATTGGAGGAACCACCGAAGCAGCGGCAATAGGCCTTGGCATAGTAGATAAAACTGATTAAGGAATCATGCCAAGCCTAGGATCAGATGTAAGCGTTGTCGTCAAAGTGAGTTCCGAGGTGCTAGTTGTAAGCGGCACAACCGGAATTCGAGAAGCGAACGACCTTGACCCATGTGGACCGATTTCCACACCAGATCCATGTCGATCACGACGTTTTGCTGGTTGCTCAGTCTCCAACGCTTTACCCTTACGCTTTCGTTGTACAACATGAGAACTTTCTGCCACAACGTCAGCACGTCGTTTATCACCTCCATGTCCACCATCACCACCTTTATCTCCATCATCACCCCTTTCATTCCCACATGGTCCTTCTTCTCATTTGGAATCCGATTCATCATGGATCCAACGATCATTAGAAGGACATACATACGCCGGATTTGACAAATGACCAATCAAGCGTTTGGTCGTCGGCGTATCCTGCCTATACGACTTCATCCTCTTTACCATGTCAGCATTCATATACTCCAACTTCAGCACATCGTCTCTCAACGTAAAATCGATCTTCAAATCAGGAATAAGATCCTGAATGATCAGCTGAATGAATCGTGGATACATAAGGAATTTATTGCGTTGGTTTTTGACCAAGCAGTTTTCCTTGAGATGGTAGAAGATCATCTCTGAGGAATTGAACGATTTGTTCAAAATTAGAGCAATGAATGCCGATTGCAACATGATACGACACTCTTCGTATCCACCATTGCGCCCCCCAATGAAATGTATAAGCACATATAGTAGATACTTGTACGTGGGGCACAAGTTAGCCTTGTTGTACATGGAACGGTCAAGGTCACCAGCATAGTAAACCTGTTGAAATAATCCTTGGATCAACCCGTATCGACCTCACACGGGTTGTCCATATTGTCATCAAACCGCAACATCCGTCTGAAAACCCTAGGTGTGATGAAGACCGGCTTCATGTTGACTTCGGCGACGATTTGGTTTTCAGACTCAACGTAACGAGCTGAATTCCAAAACGGTCAGATAATGTTGAAGTGTATCTTCGTATTAGCAGTAACAGCATAGCCTATACGAGATTGTCGGATGAAAGCAAGCATATCACCAAATATGTCCTCGTCGGAAAAATTCTCCCCAACGAAAGCACATATGTCGTGCTTTTTATCAAAAGGATACATCAGGAGTTCAGACTCTTGAGGTTGCTGAACCTATTGCTGCTCAGCCATCAGAACATCCTAAACAATTTCGTCAGCCATAACTGAAAATACATAGACCCGAGAATTAGTAAAAAAAACATTCAAACATTTAAATTATTTAATAATTTTAAATTTTTTTAATTTCAAAATTAATCAAAGTTTCATTCGTGATTATTCTTGGCTCATTCGTTATAACGAATCAGGTCATTCGCTATAACAAATTGCTTAACTCTTTATAAATATTTAAACACAAATTAAACATAACGAATCACTAGCAAAGGAGTAACGAATTAAATAACAAATTGTGAGTTCATTCGTTATAATACGAAGGAGGTGATTTTTTATAGTGATTCGTTATGGATCTGAACACGAATGGTGCCCATTCGTCAACCTATAACGAATGGTCACCAGTAATTAATAACTTTGACTATCTGGAGTCAAAGTCAAATTGATATGAACTCTGATAGTCAAACATGAACTATCAGATTCAATCACACCATGTTAAACGATGAAACATCAAATAAAGAGTATGAATCAGCTCGCAAACACATCGATAGCCGATACATAACACCCATTTTGGTAAAACCTGAGTACAAATTAGGTTTTTATAAGGTTAAGTTATAAGAGTAAAACTGGCACTTCAATCACCTTACTAAACCCTAAAACAATCAAAATATTTAACGTTTTTTATTGCGTTTTGATCGTGTAAACCTTAAGTATCTTAATTGATGATCAAAACTTGATTTAACGAAGGTTGATAATTCTGGAAAATTTTTACAGAGGTTCTTTAGGGAAGACGAATAGTTGATGAACGAATGAGATGATTCGTTCACAATTGTTGATTATATATGACAAACTTGCACGCATTGCAATACAACGAATCAGCTAAGTCGTTAATTCAAAATTAACGGATGAGCTACTTCGTTATCTCATTCGTAAGACCCGGTAACGAAAGAGTGATTCGTTAAAAATCATAACGAATTAACAACGAATCAAGCTTACTTCATTCTTCATTCGTTATTAAACAGATGACGCATGGGGTCATTCGTTACAGAGTGAAGGATGCGAATTAAGGATAACGAATTGGATTGATTCGTTATCAAAATGACCTTCATTCGTTATCCAGGCAGATAACGAATGGACAATAATTTTAAAATTAAAATATGATTCAATTTAAATTTAACAGAATTTAAAAAAAATAAATAATGAGTTAAATAATGCATCAAAACCCGTGTCCACATGAACTTTACCTTACGACTCTTACCCGTCGTAATAAGATGCAATACCTTAACATGTTTTATGCGAAAAACACATAAATTAAAATGAATTAAATAATATTTATATGAATAAATAAAAATAATAAAAAGAAAAATAATAAAATCTTTTCGGTATTTTCGTTTTTCTTTTCTAATATATACACTTAAACCCAAAAATCACAAACATAAAGTAGAAAATAAAATACTTTTGTACTTTTGAATATGTTAATCAAAATAAAATCTATTTTTCGAAAGCAATACATATTTTTATAAGTTTGAGCAGAGAATCATATTGATCAAATTGCCCTTCCATTGCACAGTTTTATATTTCAGCGTTATTATCACTGGCGTTAAGTCGGTCATTTATAATTTTGTCCACATAAATCTTATAACAAACTTCCATGTATTTTTGTGATATGATTAAATGTTCAATTAAAGCATAAAATATCAGAAACTATCAGCCTCTAATCTCGGTTCAAGCTTAATTTGATTTTTACTGTATCACCCTAAATTGACTTAAACCATTATGATTTCGATCAAAATTTTGAATTTTTAAAGAAAATTTGGATTGATGCACCAAGATTCCTTTACTGTGAATGAGTATGCACGAGTCCATCTATAGGCTTACATACGTTGTGTCCCCTGGGGTCCGTTTCTTATTGGTATTAAGACGCACGCAATGGAGGAACAATGTATGACTAACAATGGATTTTGATCAAGTTAGTAATTCAATTTGTACGATGTACAGCCGTGGTCAAGTTTAATGACTTTGGGTTTGCTCTTAAATCTTTTGAATATTCATGCTTATGAATACCTAGATGATTAAGCTGCATAAAGACTCACAGTGTAGAACCCGAATGCTTTTATTCAAACTTATTGTTTTTGGTGATCTGACAAACGTAAGGCTTGAGTATGTTAGGCTATTACATTTCTACCATCATTACCGAGATTTTTGGTAGAGACTAACACCTCTTTCAATTTGGCATTTCTTTATGTTTATATCACATACTTTACCCTAACAGCTTATTTAAGACCTATCAATGCACCAATGCAATTAAGCACTCAGTCTTTTAAGCTTATTTCTTTCTTGATATGGGACCAGATGATCAATGTACTATCATTTTCTATTTTTGCTTCAAAACTCATTTTTTGAGGAGCATAAAAAATAAATTCAATCGCCCCAGTCACTTTCAATTTATAGATTAATGGCTATCCTATCAATCTACAAGTAGATAACAGGACCAAAACATGCAAGCATTTTCCACAAACATAAATAAGCGAAATAATTTTCAGCGAGAGAATTAAATAAAAACCGCACAACAGTCGCCCCAACTACTTTCCATTATCAGGTAAATGGCTATCCCGTACATTTACAAGTAAATATCAGGACCAAACATATACACGTATATGTCCTTCAAATGTGAGTATTGACAATTTTAAGAGAAAGAGTGCAAAAATATTTCTAGTTTTCTCTGCACATGCTAAAACACAATCTTTTTGTCTTTTCAGATTTTTCTATACAAACTAAAACACAATCTTTTTGATTTTTCAATTTTTTATTGTTTTTGAATTTTTCAAAATAATTTAAACAAAAATCACAATATTTTTGTATATTTCAAAATTTTTCAATGTTTTTGGCTTTTCTCTATACAAAACAAGAATCACAATATTTTTGTATTTTTCATTTTCACCCCCAAAACCCAAAACATAAAAAATAAGTGAAATAAAATTTAAACAAAACAAAATAAAGAAAATTATCCTTGTTTCAGGATAGTGGCAAAAGTTTTTAATCCACTTAAACCAATCAAAAAGCTAAAACGCGCTTTGTCAAATGCTTTGGTAAACATATCGGCTTTTTGAAAATCAGTGTGCAATTTCTCAATATCAATTAATTTCTTTTCAAATCAATAAAATATGGGTTTTTGGTGATATCGAATGATATCGAATTTCGATATGCTTAGTCTTTGAGTGTTGCACAGGGTTTTTGGTGATACTAATAGCAGCAAAGTTATAATTAAATATGGGAGTAGTAAGAAACTTCAAACCGTAATCCCGCAAGTGTTGCTGGATCCAAAGAACCTGTGAACAGCAACTCGAGGTTGCCACATACTCTGCTTTTGCGGTTTAAGTGGAGAACGTTGTCTGTTTCTTACACTACCAGGAAACAAGCCGGTTTCCTAGAAATTGACAACCCGCTGTAGTCGATTTGAAGTTGATCTTGCATCCTCCATAGTCAGAATCGGAAAACGCAATGAGATCAAAGCTATCGTCCTTGGGATACCATAAGCCGGTGTCAGGATTACCCCTCAGATAATGAAGTATACGTTTAACTGCCGCCAGATGAGTCACTCAGGGACTTGATTGGTACCTGGCACACAAACAAACTTCAAACATTATATCAGGTCGAGAAGAAGTTAAATACATTAATGGACCAATCATTGTTTGGTAAAGGGTTGGATCTACGGTATCCTCCAATTCGTCCGGTGACAAATTGTGACCCACGGAAGAGGCGTCGAAGGGATTTTTCCGGCAGTTATCTTAAATCGGCTCAAGACATCGTTCACATATTTCGTCTGATGAATAAAGATTCCCGTGTTAGACTGATGAACCTGCAACCTTAAGAAGAAATTCATCTCCCCCGTCGAGCTCATTTCTAACTTTGTCTGCATCAACTTTTCAAAGTCCTTACATAGCTTGCCGTTTGTTGAATCAAATATAATGTAATTGACATATATATGTACAAGGAGCAGATCATCACCAACGTTCTTGTAAAAGAGAGTGCAGTCCACAGTTCCTCACTTGAGGCCATTATCTGAAAGATGGTCAGCAAGTGTGTCGTACCAAGCTCTCGGGGCTTGGTGTAGACGATAGAGGGCTTTGTTCAATCGGTAAACACGGTCCGAATAATCTGGATCTTCAAAACTAGGAGTATGCAAAACAAACACTTCTTCATGAAGTTCCCCATTGAGAAACACACTTTTAACATCCATTTGATAAACCTTAATGTTTTTGAAAGCCGCATAAGGCAAAAATATTCGTATAGCCTCCAATTTTGCAACTGGAGCGTATACTTCCGTGTAATCTATGCCTTCTTGTTGATGAAAGCCTTGAACAACTAAACATGCTTTGTTTCTTGCGATAACCCCACGATCTTCTTTCTTGCATTTAAGTACCCATTTTGTAGGAATTGGTTTCTTAACTCTAACAAGCTTGTCAATGAGATCTCGTACACCCAGTCGATGAAACTTTTGCAACTCTTCTGGCATAGCTTCTACCATAGATGGATCTTCAAGTTCCATACGAACGTTCGTTGGTTCCACTTGAGATAGAAAGCAAGTGTATTTCGCGAGATTCATGATTCCCAGGAATGCATATTGGCATATGCACACAATATGTTAGCATCATTCGAAGTAACAACTTGATGACGTGTTTGCACACCTATATCAAGATCACCAATGATGTTGTCCTATGGATTATATGTATGAAACCTAAGAGTAGGATACTCAGACACAACAACATTGTCAGTTAAGTTAGTTAGATTCTCCTCAGCATCACGAGATGATTCACCAATCTCATGTGTTTTAGGAAATGGAGCCGAGGAGGAATCAACAAAATGAACATCATCCGACGAGATAGAAATCACATCAGATGTATTAGGAAGATCATCTTGTGGAACTTCATCATAATTAGAATAAGAAGATCTTGGTCGTAAATATTGATATTCTTCGTAAGCAAGTACCAAGTCCTCATCTGGTTGGTCAACTATTTGAGTGAATGAATTAAATAAACTCTAATAGCCGAACATCCAATAAGGTCCTTTACCAGCGGTAGGTGTGGTGCATCGTTGACAATCTACATGGTACCACTCCTCTACACAACCCGAAGTAAAGTTAAATACATGTTTCTTAGGTGAACCATAGCCTAAGAAATAACCTTCAATTGCTTTTTCTTTGAATTTTCCTGCTTCTTTCTTCAACATAGTACAAGGACACCCAAAAGGTTCCAAATACTTTAAATCTGGCTTTCTCTTGTTTAGAATCTTGTAGCTTGTCTTTTGTAGCTTCTTTATAGTCAAAACACGATTAAGCGTGTAGCAAACAGCCTCGTTCCAAAACTGAACAGAAAGCTTAGAATCTGCTAGCATAGTTCGTGCAACTTCAATCAGTGTTCGATTCTTTCTTTCTACAACACCATTCTGTTGAGGTACATATGTAGCACTATATTCCCGAAGAATTCCTTTCTGAATGCAAAAAAATCCAATACAGTATTTTTGAACTCCGTACCGTTATCACTTCGAATACGTCTCACATTTATTTATACAATGATTCGATCTTTGTGATTAGATTTTGAACCATAATAGGTGTTTGATCTTTCGAACTCATAAATAATACCCAAGAATATCTTGAATAGTCATCAACGACAACTAGACAATACCAATCAACAGCAATACTCACACGATTCACAGGACCAAACAAGTCCATAAGAAGTCATTCCAGTGGAGTATCAATGTTATTGATTAACTTAGATGGGTGTGACGTCTTCTTCTGTTTGCCCTTTTTACAAGCAACACAATGGTCAGTTAATTTAAAATGTTTCTAGGAAACACCATCAACCAAGTCATTTGCCATAAGACAATTCATCTTCCTGACGTGAATATGACCCATATGTCTGTGCCACAGAATCGAGTCTTTCTCTGTTGCCTTAGAGACAAAACACGTTTCTATAGAAGAAGATACCTTAGAAGTCATATTTAAAACATAAATATCGTTAGATCGAGGAGATCGCATAACTACCATATCTTTGGGAATGACGTATCTTGGTTTAAGTATGATGCACTCCTTATCAAGAAATACTATAGTACATTTCTTATCACAGATTTCTGACACGCTTAATAAATTGTGATCTACTTTGTCACAATAATTAACCTTTTCAAAGGTGATATGCCCATTTGACACATCTCATTCTTTAGTAATCATTCCACCCGAATTACCCGCAAATGCGACATACCCTCCTTGTATATTCTTGACATTTGTGAAGAGGTTAATGTTGCCGGTAATATGATGAGAGAATCCACTATTTATTATCCAGTTTGCACCAGAAACAGTCTTGGATGAACTCTACACATGAATGAAAAATGATCGGTTCAAAAAGGCAGCCCAGGCCTCAGTCTTGGGCACCTCTTGAGTTTCACTTGAAATTTTAATATTTAGTGAATCCAAATGTGGTTTAGCCAGTTGTGAATAAGTCACAGGTCGTTTTGACGTTCGTCTCAAATATGCAGGTTGAACTGCATTTGTATTCACATTCTTGAAAATAGGTTCCATAGGAACAAATTTGAACATTAAATTACTTGAATTTTTCATTAACATGAATCACCTTTCGAGGATTCACATCAAAAAACATGATATGTGTTTCATCATCAAAAGACATTGGTCTTTTCAAAATCTCCTTAATCACAAGAAGGGGTTTGGATTGTTCCTTGATAAATAGATGAAGATTTTGTGATTTCTTCAGTCCATAATTTCTGACTACATGACCTTGTTCACCACAAAGAAAACACGTTCTCATGTCAACACTCCCATGTTGTGATTTAAAAGAAACTTGTGCAACAGAAGGTTGATGAAAAACACCAGCAATGGGAACTTTGTCGAAATCATCAAATGTCAAAGATTTCTTTTTCATGTAGAAATCAAGGTTTGTGTCGGGTCCCTCGAGTTCAGCTGGATCTTAATTAATCATGTCATAACTCACACAGATTGATGTGTCGACAAGAGAGTTAATGACGGGTTTCTATATTTAGAAAGATATCCGTTTGTTAAAGGCGGAATCAATAACAAACATACGGTTGCACAGAATAATCAAAGGTAGAAAGCACACACAAGATTCACTCAAAAGATTTCCATTTATATAACATTCATCATACAAAGTGGATAATCGATTTAGGGTTTTCTAGGAATCCTAGGACAGCCATCACTTCCAATAAATATTCTTTCTTATCCGAAAAGTGTAAAGGCTACTCTCTGTCCATGGCTCTCTACCTGTCTGTGGCTCTCTACCTGTCCGTCTCTCCTCTGGCGGCTTGCCATAAATATTCTATTTATAGGCCTGCCAACCTAGGACAGCTGTCATTCCTTCTAGAAACCCTAAATACAATCATGCATATTCAAATTACATATTCAAAATAAACTAAGTGTAAAACAAGTCTTCCGGGTAGGCTTTGCACCAATCTTGTCTTTCCGAGTATGCTCGGCCATCCTTCATAACTTGGTAACATAGAAGTGTGCTCGGGATCAGTTTCCGGGTAGACTTTACTTAAAGAGTATTTCACCAAGTAAAATACTCACCGAGTAGACTTCAGTCTTCTTGACTTTGCCAGACTTTGCCCGACAACTCCTTACGAGCAACCTTGTTCTTCAATGATCCATTTCAGCTCTTTGCTATAAAATAACTTACTAGCAAAGTGTACTCGGGAGTACAGTTCCTTGCATGAGCTGAACCTTGCCCGATATTACTTAGAGAAATTCCTTTAATTATCAAGCATACTTGGATCATACTTATTAATGAATACCTTGCCCGGTCTTCCAATCACTTGGCTTCTTGGACTTGGTCAACCAAACCTTACTCGGAAGAGTAAAATACTTGGTTCTGAAGAACAGACTTGCTTGATAAAGTGAACCTTGCCTGGATTTACATAAACTAGTGTACCTTACTCGGCAATACACTAATTTGCAAACCCTGCTCGGATATCCACTTAAGAAGACTACTTGAAGTAAACCTTGCCCGGTAGGAAAAATATCGTACCCGGCTAAGTAAAAGCTTGCTCGGATGTCTAAGGTGTGCTCGAATCCATTACTTAGCGAATTCAGAGTAGGTTGAGAAGATTCCAATCTTCCATGTACTTCATTTAGGCCAAATCGTTGACTTAACAAACTCCCCTTAGGTCAATTTCTTGACCCAACAATCTCCCCATAGATTGGAACACCTCAGCTGACCCAAAACATTTCTATGGTTACTTACACTCAGCAAAAATACACATCAAATTGAAAATAAAAATTACATATTCAAATAACATAAGCAAATTACATAATCAGAAAGTTGTCCGAAGACATTACAAAATAATGCCTATTCTATTCATCTTATCTTCTTCTTGCATCATGAACTGCTTGTCTTCTGTTGATTAGCTCTGAAGCAGCTTTCATCTTGAAGATATTAAGGGCTTGGTAATGAATGTGACTTTCTGGTAAAGCCAAGTCCCTTATATCCATGAGATCTTCATTGTGCAGATATGTCAAGTCTTCATCTTCCTTGATGATCCCCAATATCTTTCCATCTGAGTTTCTCAGTAAGAAATGATCGGCATTCTCTTTGTATTCAATATATGCAATTATGCCATTCTTCTGTACTGTGTAGTTGGGGCGTCTCATCCTTCTTCTCATAATTATGCAAGCATTCATGTTGGATAATGGATTCTGATCTCGGACATTCATTTGATTGTCTCTCTCGGCTATGTCCATTCTTCTCAACTTCGAAATCCTTCTTGATTTGTGAGACTGAATCAATATCCAGCTCCTCTTTTCTTTTAAAAATTGGAATCCTTTATCAGCTTCTTCATGCAGGTACTTTGATAGATCATTCATTTGTCTACCTACAGATCTGTTCCTGTTTCAAAAGTCATTCAAATGGAGTGTGACCATCCTTCTCAACTGTTCTTCACTAAATTCACGGAAGTCACTTCTAACCACAATCTTTCTTAATAATCTGCTCTCCATAATCACCTTGAGGGAATCAGTGACAGAATCATAGTACAGTTCTCTTGGTAGATCCACATCAGATTGTGGTCTTGTTCTTTGTTGTGCTGAACTGCTTGATTCACCTCTTCCTCCTTGACCTCTTCCATCTCTTGGAAATCTTCTGTGAATTGGAGGTCTAAAAGGAATGGACTTCTTGGGCTTTTGAGGTCCCAAGTTGAAGACTTTTACATAAACAGCTTCCACCATCTCAGTAGGAAGAATAGCTAAGTTCTCTTAACATCTTTTCCATTCCAGGAGTTCTTTCCAATCCAGTAGGTACAAACCTACCATTAGCGTAGTATCTTGGGTTCTCTCCTTCTCTTAAAGCTTTTTCCCACTCAACCTTTTGTAGGTAGAAAAGAGTCTTTAAATCCTCTTTCTCCAAGACATTGAAGTCTGCTTCAGTCATTCCTCTCTTATTTATCATGATGTTTTTCAGGATGTTTATCATTTCTTCATTTTCCCAAGGCAGAAATGGTTCATCTTCAGGCTCAGGTTTCACATCTTCTTGAGAAATAGGGATTTCAACATATTTGACTTGTTCTTTTTCTTTCTCCCTTATAGTCTGAATTCTCCTTTTCTTAGCTGGGGGTTCATCAGTTGTTTCAGCCTGCTTAGAGCTCTCAGCTTGGACCCTTTTTGATTTTTCTTTTCTTTTTAGCCTGTTATATTGATCCACCACTGATTCTCTGGATAAATTCTCTACAATTTCAGGCTTCATACCCCTTTCCAATAAATAACCACACATGCCTCCAAATTTTTCTTTCAAATTCTCCATCCTTTCAAGTTCTTCATTTTCTCTTACAGCTTTCTTAATCACTTCTTCTCTTTCACTATTATAGAGATCTTGGAGTTGATTAAAAGTGAAATGAGACAAATCTTTTTCAGAGTAGTTGTGCCTTCTTTGATAGTCTCTGTATTTCTTAGCATCTCTACTCTTTTGTTCCATAAGCCTTTTGGCTTCCAACATACTCAGCTCAATATTTGCCCTATGCATATCAGTCATTTCAACTTGTGGGGACATAACATTAGTAACTGCACCAACTTTCCCTTCATCATTCTCAGAATCATCATTATTATCATCATCAGAATTTTCAGAGTCATCCTCACCTTCAGATAGATCATTCATTGCATCAATCTGTGGTTCATCAGAAGGTGGGTTCTCAGTAATTGGTACATTTGGCACTCCTTGCACATGTTCATCAGGCCTTAAAGTTTGCAAGGGAATTGCCATTATAGGACTTGCTTCATCATCAGGGGTTTCTAAAAAGTAGTTATTCTTATCATCCCACTTCCCCCACTTAGCATCTTTTTCATTTCAGTCTGCTCATAAGTCCTTTTTCTCCTTATATAGGTTTTGGCAAACCTGTTGACTTTTTTCAGTAAATTCTTCATGGATTTTTGAAAGTCTTTCTCTCTTCTGGTTAATTGTTTCATGAGGCTTAGGCATATTTACCCTTTCTAACCAGTTGTCACTGGGATTCTTCTTCAGATCTTCCTTTACTTGCTCTGCCCATTTCGTGGCAGCCATTGAAGCAATGGACTCACCAATCTCTTCTTCAATCATGACATCAGTATTCAAGTTGGCTGGTTCAGCAGTTTCATATGTTTGACTTTGGGGTTGAAACATGCTAACCACCATAGCTAAGGAATTATCAACTTCCTCGGCTCTATTCATCTTAATCAACTC
This sequence comes from Bidens hawaiensis, assembly GCF_021521415.1. Lineage (NCBI taxonomy): Eukaryota > Viridiplantae > Streptophyta > Magnoliopsida > Asterales > Asteraceae > Bidens > Bidens hawaiensis. The sequence goes on along the minus strand of NW_027497360.1, from coordinate 73,007 downwards.
CTCTATCACCTCTTGATCAGCCACATCATCAAGTATTTCTTTTGCTATGTTGGCTTCATTGATCAAGATCTCCTGCTCTGCCATTTCTTCATGAGTTAAGGATTGGGCTATTTTCTCCCTTTCCATTGACTCTTTGATAATTCTTTCTTGTTCTTTTAAGACAGCAGCAGTGTCATCTCTGAATAAAACATCATTTTCAGGATATGCCTTAAGAGGCTCTTCTTCTGTAACTTTGGCATTTCCCTTTTCCATCCTCTTCTTTAAGTCTTCTTCACTTTCAAGAGGAAAGTCATCAATTTCCTTTTCAAGGGCTTCCAGTTCTGAATCATGCTCTACCGTCTTGGAACTTTCTTCTTGGTCAGTTTCTGGTTCAGTGTATATAAGTTCCTTAGTACCAGCATTTTCCTCAATGAATTCTTCAGTTTGTGGATCAGTGACATCAGTCAGTACATCAGTAGCTAAGGAATTAGTATCTTCCTCAGTTCTCCTCTCCTCACTGCTCTCCTCTCCATCTCCATACACATTCATAATCATATTCAATGCATTCACATTCTCACCTTATACACCTGAGACAGTTGGCATAAATTCATTCTCCCCCTGTTTTGGGGCAGTTGAGGTCTTCTCAACCTCCTGCTCCAGGGCTTGAATTCTCAAGTTTTACTTCCTGTGTTAACAGGATCACATTCTCCTGTGTTACTTCCTCATTCCTTCTTCTCAACTCAGCATTTTCTTTCATTAGGGTCAGAAAGTCAGTTTCAGTGTGTGTTGATGTAGGTGGTGTTGTGAAGAATTGTTCATAATTAGTTTGTTCTGTGGTGTGAGTTTGGAAGGTAGATGGTTGTGGTGATTGTATATGAGGTGGGCTAGAAATAATTTGTTCAATTTGAATTGAGCTATTTGTTGGTGGTGTTTGTGGTGTTGGTGATGTGTGGGTTGATGTTTCAGGTTGGCTAAATGTTAAGGTTTGAGGTGGTGTGTGAGTAATTTGATGTGGTGGAGTTTGTGGTGGTGACTGTGGTGGTGTAGGAATATGTTGTTCAATCATAGCTATCCCAGCTCCTCCTTCATCTCCATCATTTTTTTCATCAGAACTTCCATCTTCATTACTCTCATCATCATCTCCTCCTTCCTCCTCTGAGCTTAACTCAGGCACAGGCATTACAGCCAATTCATGGTCTAGAAGCCATGGTAGAATCTCAAATGGTACATCAGTATTGAATCGGTTGGCCACCCCCGGATTCTTAATTCTTTTGTAAGTGTTAGGGTTTTGGAGTAGGTGGGTGATACCAATGGTTGGTAGATCTTGCAATTCACTGTTGAATATTATCTGTAAGAACCTTGGATACTGCAAAAATCTATCCTTCTCATCCTTGTTCAAGTTTGATACCAGACCATTAAAGATCATTTTTGAAAAATTAAATGTCAGATCATACGTAATCCCTACAGTAGCATTTGCTAGATCATGACTCATCAAAGTCCATGATCCTTTTCTAGGAGCAAACCCCTGTATCACATGATGAATGAGGAATCTGTACATCATTGGAAACTTCCCCTTTTGAAACTGTCCATCATGCACAGTTCCCTGATAACCCATTGTTTCATCAAATATTCTTATCAGGTGTACAGTTTTGAAGTCTATATGGTTATGATCATCATCATTTAACCTCAAGCATCTTCTAATCATCCCTTCTGTCACATGTATTTCCTGACCAGCAACAGATGCTTCAATTCTTTTCCCATTGATGTCTTTTATAAGTTCTGCTAATCTCCAGAAATCAAGTGAGTGATTTCTGTAGATGACAGGATTTTCAATAAGAGCAAAGTTGACATTTGATCGAGCCATCCATTTGATCATTGGTGCCACAGGCTCATTGTCAGGTGTGACTTGCAGAAGTGCACACATATTATGTTTCTTTTCAAAGAAATACTTTGGCTGTTCTTCTTCTGCCATATCTGAAACACATAAACAAACATATTCAAAGTGAAATTAGTCATAAAGTTCAGTACTTTAGATAATTTCAAGTTATAAAAATGAAGAAGAAAGAAAGAAATCTTCATGAACCTGTTCTTCGACAAATTAATAACCTAAACACATAAACAGAGTATTAGTAATCAAGAAAATAATCAAAGCCCATTATTGTCTAATCGTGATCGGAAAACACATTATTAATGCTTACCGTGTCGGAATTAATGGGCTGATAAAAGTTAGGGTTTGGATTAAAGTTGAATGCGATAAGTCGGTTAGGTTTCTTTGGGAATAAGGATTTGCAGTGGAAGGAGAGAGAGGGAAATAATGTTGAAAATTTGCCTAACTCCCTCTTATATACCTTTTGAAAGTGGGTTTTAAATGCTCTTTGTCTTTTTGTGAATTATTAGCTGTCAAACAGTAACATTATCCACTTGATATTAAAAACAATATTTATCTTTTAAGTTCATAAGACCTTACTCGAAAGATTAATATATCCAAAGTCTACTCGGTATACTTCCACTTACAAACCTTACCCGGTCAAACTTTGGTTGGAAAATATTCATTACTTAATTTACAAAGTTTGCCCGAATCCTTCTATTAATAAACCTTGCTCGATCAATGTAACACCCCGTAACCGCAGCGGAAACGTAAACGGGATGCAACAGACACGTCTGATATCAACAGCATTGCTTATAAAGAAAACACCACTACATTAATTTACACCATATTACGTTGTTCCGAGTTTAGTTACCGTCTAGGCGTTAGCACATAAGTTTTACCAACATTACATTAACATATTTAATACAAAAAGATCATTAAGCTTCAACAAAAAGCACGCATCGTCAAGCATGTAGCAATTAATCCAGTTTGGGGGTACCTAGAAAGCATGTAAAGAAAACGGGTCAACTACGAATAGTTGGTGAGTTTCACTAATTTAAATAAACAGCGACAAGTCATTATAATAATCATATATTAACGATGTAATTATGCTGAGCCCACAAGTGAAACCTCTGACTATCCACATACAACCCCGTGGCATACTCCGCCCACGAACCTGCCCCAAACCGCTATGCCTAACATTACATAGCAAAATAAATAACAACAAAATAGACATGTGCAACTGGCTGGGAAACATCAGCAAATCCATGCCGGACCAGTTGGGTTTGTCAGACCAATAGTACTATTCACACTCTACCGGCTTTTAGCTAATCACTCGTGTTACGGGGCCTTACAATGTTAGCAACTCAGACAATTACCATATTAGTACATTTCCGTACGATTCCCGTACAATAAAATATATATAAATACACGCAAATCCATGCGTTCAGTATGTACTTAAACATTTTGATAATAACATGCTTCCCGCCCCGAGAAAATATTTAAAAACAATTCACAAAAAGGGGCTCGTGAAACTCACCTTATCGCAAGCAAGCAGGTAACACGGTACGTAAGCTACTAGTCCGGATCTGTAATACGATCCCTAAGTTTGTTACTATACAATCACTATTAATATAACTTTAACCGTGTTAACCGGTACATATGGGGACACTGTTAACCCAGTACTGTATCCGTTCCGGGGGCAATGTTAACCCAGAAACACTTCTCCGGACTCAGATTGTGATTTCGTTTAGAGTTCAATAGTTAAAATTACTATTAGTTCGTTTTCCCCGTTTTGCGTGCCTAGCACGGTTATCCGTTTTTACGTTTCAAAAATGAGTTTGCTCACACACGACCCGAAAATAGTTGTTGACTGATAATTTAATTAAAGTTGTGAAATTAGAGCTCGGTTTAGACGCCCCGATTGGCCGCGGGACCCGTTTCCGTCTTTAGTGCACCGGAAACTGTTAAATCGGATAAAATTACCCAAATCATCCGAATTATTTTCGGATGATTTATTTTTACCTGTTTAACTCAGTTATATGAAAATAGTTCATTTTTAGGGTTTTTATACACCAGTCAGCTCGTTTAGGCGAACTTTACAGGTTTACGCGTTTTAAACTTTAAAAGTTTGTTTTGCACAAATAATTATCCGTTTAATCTCGGATCTTGAAATTTTGCACAAATCACTTTTTGACAGTGGGGAATTTTATAAAAGTATTTCCAGAATTAATTTTTATATTTAAAATTTATTTATCTATTTTTAAACACCATTTAAACACTAAATATGTCGTAAATACCAAACGACCTTAGAAAAATCCCAAATTTTTCCTGGATGATCCCTGCCATCCACATAGTCCCCTGTAATTTTTCCAGAACCAAAATCTCTTTTTACATGCCATTTTCACTAAAACCGAGCTAGAAATCCCTAGAACTCGTTTAACCGAAAAGCCTACTTAGACTTCTCCAACTGACCTAAAATTTTGTGTGTGACTTTTACATGTTATAAAAAGCTTATCTGGAATTTTCCAGAATTTATCATGATATTTAAATATTTTTCACCATTTTTAGCCAAAACCGAGCATTAAATTCACCAAATATTCATCCTTTGTCCAAAAATTACCAAATTTTCACAGATCTCATATTTTCATGTGTAGATCATCTCTGTGAAATTTCGTAGCCTAACTCTAAATGTACCACAATCTGTCCAAAACACATACACCATAAAAAAAAACCGAACTACCTTGTGTTTTTAGCTTCAAATCGCAAGGATCTTGCTTTCTAGCCTTTGTTAACAACTAGATACAACACCTACAAGCACAATAATACCACACCAAGCAAGTTACACCCACAATCAAGCCATTTCTTTCATGGGTTCGGTTATGATTTAAAAACAAAGATTTAAACCGTAAAAATTCGTTTTTGGTTCGTTTAACTCCTTTCTTGGACCAAGATCCCTTGTATAACCCGTATACATCACTTGATCATGTAAGAATCGGTTTTCATCTCGGGTTTTCACCCTTTTTCACTTGAAACCTCATTTTCTTGCAAATAAACTCAAGAAAAGAAGATGAAAACGTAAATAACTCGATTTTTACCTTGCTTTTCTTGCTACAAATCTGGGTTTTTAAATCATAATGTGGAGAGAGTTGAAGGATATTGAAATACTTGTTTACAAAAAAGAAAAATGACAAGGGCAAGGGGTTTATACCCCTGCCGCTGCCGATCGGACAAGGTAAAGGGGAGGTGGGGTGGGACCCACCTTTCCATTTCTAGCCACTCATTTGGATTTTGGAAATCCGGATAATGTTTTGGATAATCTGGTTCAGTTCGTTTTTCGGTTTAATGTTTAATTCAGCTTAAAACGAGGCTAAAACGGTCGTTTTCGGCTTAAAAATGAAATTTATATAAAACCGATTTAAAAACTTTAAAAACTTAAACCATGACATTTATTAACTTAAAACATCATATTATTAATAATTGCGCATCTTTTTCGGCTTGATCGATCGTCTCTTGCTCGGTTTGGTATTAAAGGTTTCGTTTAACGTACCGACGTACCAATAAATCGAAAATTCTTTTTCTGTGCTTTAATTCACTTATCCCGAAGCTTTAATACTTCGTAAACATCACTAAATATCATATATCTCATCTGTAATGTAGTCCTCGATTCGTTCGGGCTTCAATAATCGGTAATCGGTTAATCGTATTTCCAATACGATTAACTGCATAATCGAGTATAATCCGTACTGTGAATCATACATACTCGTATAAATGCATTATAATTCATATATTCATTACTAAATAACACATAAATAGTATATACCGGTTAGGGTATACCTGATTTTGCCGGAATCGTTACAATCAAGCTAATTAATTTAGAGTTAAGACATACTGAAGAAAGCTTACCCGAAATACAAGATTTCTTGAGAAATTAATCACAAGGCAAATAATCAAGTATAAACATCAAATAAACATCCTTACTATGAATCAATCATGATCTCCATATACATCTATTCAATTCAAATTAAATGATATGATCTAGCATAAACCCTAATAAGAATCATAATCAATTTTATCATACTAACAAACAAATTCAATCAAGCATACTTGAAAACATAGTGTGCCCGAGCAACCATTCAAGAGAATAGTGTGCCCGAACACCTTTCTAATGCAAGGTATACCCGAATAACCTTCATATAGTAAAAAGTGTGCTCGGAAAAGGATTTCTAGCAGACAGTGTACTCGGAAAGTTAAGTTTTGAAATTACCAAGTATATTGAGGGAACACAAGTGTACCCGAAATATAAAGTGTGCCCGGAAAACAAAGTTTGCCCGAAAACACTTGTAATTTCAAATAAATCATACACACACATATCACAGAGCATGCTCGGAATGAAATTAAAAACACATAAACATTTAAGTGTGCTATAGTCTAAAATTTCAAAGATCTTGCCCGAATATCCTATGTTAGCACTAAGCTTGCTAAGAAAAACACATTCAATCATCAGGTATGCCCTTACCCGAGGGATTTCATCATGTCAAACCATACCCGAAAAATGACAAACTTAAATAGTAATATCTAAGCATGCCCGCAAAGATTAACTAACCTTTCCTAACAACATATTCACACAAATCACAAAGCTTACTTGATGTACTTGACTAAGTTCATAAAATTTGCTTGGAATCACAATCAGCATATAACATGCATAACTTGCCCGAAAAAAGAATTTCTTGTTAAAAGCTAGCTATAACAACACATAATCATCTCAAGACTTCAAGCTTGCTCGGGAAATGAGTACAACAGTGTACTCTACCCGGAAAGTGTAAACATTTCAAAGCATGCCCGAAAAATCATAAAGTTAGTCAAAAATGACTAAGCTTACTCGGAAAGGTTGAAAAATATCAAACCTTACCCGAAACAACATATTCACACATAATCAACTGTTTTGTACCCGGAAAGGTTGTAAATCATTAAACCTTACCCGAAAATACACATTCAAACAGTTTGTGCCAGGGAAGGTTATAAGGCATCAAACCTTACCCGAACTTACATATTCAACCTAGTTTAGGCAAAATGCAACACTTTTTGACTTAAACCACTTTTTCAAAGTATATTTTTCTTTTCAGATCATAGTTTAAGAGCAAATGGTGCATTTAGAAATCAAATTTCAGTTATATTTCTCTTCAAAACAGTTACTTCCATTTTCTGAAAAGATCTCAAGAATGGGAACATATTGACTAAGTAGCTTTCTCAATACTTCATTCTCAGCATTATTATGACAACATAGATAGGTTAACAGCAGGTATAAACTTAGCATGAATTTCATCTCTTTGGTGATATGATTTAGGTTCATTTAAAGCATAATGCATTAATGGTCAACACTGTGCTATGATGCCTCATATCTCTTTTCAAAGCTTATTTGGCTTTCCCCAGATCACCCCAATTTGACTCCAACCTCCTGTATTTGGTCAAAAATAGTTTTTGTATGACAGAACTTATTGTATTTTTGTAATTTTTTAGATTCAAACATATATAAAGGTTGAACGTTGGACTTACAGTTAGCAACATGCCTTCCATTCAAGATGAGACAGATTTTGCCAATATCTTTGTAGTTCTTGTTGTAACCCTCTTGTTTGATAAAATATTTAAAACACTTATCAACTTTTGGTTGATTTATTCATTCTACCCCTTGTTTTTTTATATTTTCTCAAATTTTCTTAAAGTATGTTCCTTGTCATATTTAAAGATGTTTCATTTTTGGTTGACCAAATAACAACAGGCTCGTGTATGACTGGGTAATCACTTTTCTGCCTATCATTCAGAGAGATTTATCTTGAGACATGCAAAGACAAATATGTATCTCCACATAAAGATTAGCATATTCATTATGTTTATATCACTTTAGATTTTACATCATCATGGGAAAGCAACCATACATGTTAATGACTATACTAAGGTCTTTTTAGCCTATTAATTCCATATGATCAGCTAAGTAGTCAATGTACTATCATTTCCCAATAAACACAGTTTAATATTCAATCACCCCAATATCTCTTCATTGTCAGGTTAATGGCTATCCTGTTTGACCAAAAGTGGTCAACAGGACCAAACATACATGTGAATATATGTCATCTCAAAGTTAGAGCTATTGACATAGTTTTAAGTGAAGGAATAAGAAACAAGTTATTATTGCCCCAAATGCATTCAGTTTTCAGGTCAATGGCTATCCTTTGAATCTGTAGAGATTTAAGGACCAAACATACACGGGTGCATGTCCTTCCAACTGGGCAAATGACATAGTTTTCAGCAAAAACAACTACTTGAGACTTTACTTTAAAAAAATCCTTCTTTTGAGCTTCTTTTAAAGCTTGAACTGAATAATCTTATCATATCTCTACACCATTAATCAACTTGCTCATGTTTTGACCAAAATAAAGTATTTATGCAAAATTCATTATAAAATTCATTGATTCACTTAATTTTGACATAAAACACATTTTGACATAAACAGTTGCATCACATAATCAAATCTTAATCATTCTTAACATCATCAAGAAAACAGACTGTACTAACATTCAATGTCTATCCTATCTTAACAACATCAGAAGATCAGATAAAGCACATATTCAAGTAACCATAAACATGTGATTACTCATGACATCAGATAAGCATTCAATTTCACCCAAACAGATCAAACTACTTATCATAACATCAGATAGGTTAACTTGATAGTCAAGAATTATCATCAATTTAAAAAAATTGCACAAATATTTACTTAAGCACCTATCAGTTAACTTCAAACAATGACATATTCCAAACATATTCAATCAACATTCAGTTGAAACATATTCAAAACATATTCAATCAACATTCAGTTGAAACATATTCAAAACATATTCAATCAACATCCAGTTGAAACATATTCAAAACATATTCAATCAACATTCAGTTGAAACATATTCAAAACATATTCAATCAACATTCAGTTGAAACATACAATATGTGTAATCTCTAATAAAATAATCAGTTATCACAGAGAGACACACAACCAGGCACACATCCTTAATCAGATTTCATCAGAGTTGATCATTCCCAGGGCTTTCAGAAGAAAGTTGAACCTGGTTCTATCAAGTGGTTTGGTGAATAGGTCAGCCAAATTGTCACTTGTATCAACCCTTTGCATTTCAATCAAACCTTTTTCACTGCAGTCTCTGATGAAATGATGTCTGATTTCAATGTGCTTAGTTTTGGAATGTTGAACTGGATTTTTAACAGTAAAATATGCTGCATTATTGTCAATAAGAATAGGGGTGTTCAAGAAATTCAAACCATAGTCCAGCATCTGATTTTGAATCCATAGAACTTGTGCACAGCAGGCAGATGCAGCAACATATTCAGCTTCAGCAGTAGAGATTGAGACTGTAGTCTGCTTCTTGCATTGCCATGACACTAGCCTTTCTCCCAAAAATTGACATCCTCCTGAGGGTGACTTTCTGCTCATGTTGCAGCCATCATAATCACTGTCTGTATATGCAATCAGATCAAAAGCTTGGTTCTTTGGATACCAAATTCCTAAGTCAGGTCTTCCCTTCAAATATCTGAATATTCTTTTAACAGCATTCATGTGGGAGACTTTTGGACTTGATTGGAATCTTGGACACACACATACAGCAAACATGATATCTGGTCTTGTTGCAGTCAGATACATCAGAGATCCAATTTTGGCTCTATATTCATGTTCATCTATAGGCTCCCCCTTTTCATCTGCAATCATCTTTTATTTGGTGTCCATTGGAGTTGAAGCAGTCTTGTACTCTTGACAGTTGAACTTGTTCAAAATGTCATGCACATATTTGTTTTGATGAATGAAGATCCCCTCAGCCTTCTGTTGAACTTGCAATCCTAGAAAGAAGTTCATTTCTCCCATAGAACTCATGCTATATTTGGAGTTCATTACCCCTTCAAACTCCATACACATTTGTTCAACTGTAGAACCAAAGATGATGTCATCCACATACACTTGTACCAGAAGCAAGTCTGATCCCTTTCTTTTGTAGAAGAGTGCCTTGTCAATGGCTCCTCTTTTGAAACCATTTTCAAGAAGATGATTTGATAGCTCATCATACCATGCTCTAGGAGCCTGATGCAATCCATAAAGGGCTTTATTTAACCTATACACCCTGTTTGGAAACATTGGATCCTCAAAACCTGGAGGTTGAGCAACATACACCTCTTTTTCAATCTTTCCATTTAGAAATGCAGACATAACATCAAGCTGGAACACTCTAATGTTCTTTGAGACAGCATATGCAAGAAAAATCCTGATAGCTTCAAGTCTTGCAACAGGTGCAAAGACTTCCTCAAAGTCTATTCCTTCTTCTTGAAGACATCCCAGTGCTACAAGTCTAGCTTTATTCTTAATCACCAAACCCCTTTCATCCCTTTTGTTTCTGAAAACCCATTTGGTTCCAATTGCATACCTGTCATATGGCTTATCAACAAAATCCCACACATGCAGGTCTCTAAATTGTGCCAATTCCTCTTGCATTTCTTCCATCCAACTATTATCTTTTGCTTGTGCTATGTTCTTTGGTTCTGTTTGGGACATAAAACAAGAGTAACGACAAATGTTTGCAATTTCGGAATGACTTCTTGTAACTCTTTCATGCAAATCACCAATGATGTTTTCAGAAGGATTTTTCTTTTCCACATAAGAAGTTTGAACAATCATATCTGTAGACACAGTTGTGTCAAGATTTGACTCATTGAGTTCTGGTTCTTCAATGATCAAATCAGTCTCTGCATCATGAAATTTTGGTGCTTCATCATTATGTTGTCCAGAAGAAGATGCACCATTGTTTCCAATATTTAAACTTTCTATTAAATGCTAAAATCTTGCAGTAGATGCAGCTTCTTCTTCACATCCTGTACATCTTGATTGTCTTGATTGTTCTCAGTATGATCATGTTCAACATTGTGATTGTTTTCTTGATTAGGTTCACCATTTTCACATGAGGAGTTCTTCACAAAAGTATATTCCTTTTCCTTTTCAGCAACCTTCTTCCATAATTCTTCCAAGTCCAATGACTTCTTCCTTTTCTCTTCAACTTCGCTGGTCTTGTAGAAAGATTCATCAAAGTCTGCAGGATAAATCTTGATAGACCTTATTAATTTCTCATGATCAAACAGCCATGCTGCACCATCAACTGTATTGAATTGATTCTCATTAAAGATGATGTCAGATGATTCTATAACACTCAAGTGATCTTTCACATAAAATCTGTAGGCTTTTGAGTGTGTAGAATATCCAACAAAGAAACAATCCAGGGACTTTGTTTGAAACTTGTTCAAATAGTCTCTTGTGTTCAGTAGAAAACATTTGCATCCAAAGGGCTTGAAAAACATAATGCAAGGCTTTCTGTTGTGAAATATTTCATATGGAGTTTTGTTATGCCTTTAGTTGACAAGTACCCTGTTCGGAACATAGCAAGCTGTATTTATAGCTTCAGCCCAAAAAGTGACAGGCTGATTAGCATCTGCTAACATGGTTCTTGCAGCTTCAATCAAATTTCTATTTCTTCTTTCTACAACATCATTTTGTTCAGGAGTTCTAGGAGCTAAGAATTGTTGTTGTATTCCCTTTGCTTCACAGAATTCTTGCATAACTCCATTCTTTAACTCAGTGCCATTGTCACTTCTCATCATCTTGATTGTCTTATTCAACTTGTTCTCAATCATTGTTACACAACCTTTAATCAACTCAGCAGTCTCATCTTTGGTACTTAGGAAATAAACCCAAGTGTATCTTGAATAGTCATCAATGATCACCAGACAATATCTTTTCTTCCCAATACTTGGTACACTCACAGGACTAAAGAGATCCATGTGAAGTAATTCAAGTACTTGATCAATTGAGTTGATGAGCTTTGGTTTATGAGTAGACTTGTGTTGTTTTCCTTTTTGACAAGAATCACAATGATCTTCCAATTTGAATTCTCTTGTAGGTAAGCCTATGACATGCTCACCTTTGACAAGTCTATTCATGTTCTTCAAGTTCACATGACACAGTTTCCTATGCCACAATTTTGACTCATTTTTAGTGGCTTTGGAAACAAAACATGCACCTCCTCTTGAAACATCTTCTTTCATATTCAATTCATACAAGTTACCATTTCTTGGTGCCATCGTCTTAATCATTTCAGGTGGAATTTCAAACTCAGGTTTTAAAATGAAACAGTGTGAATCATCAAAACTGACTTTGTAACCCTTATCACACATTTTTGATATACTCAGCAGATTATACTGAAGACCTTCAACATAAAATACATTATCAAATGAGACTTTCCCATTTGTTAAGATTCCCTTTCCAACAATCTTTCCACCATTTTCATCACTCCCAAAAGCTACTGGACCTTCATACTTTTCTTCATAATTGACAAGAGATCTCTTGTCACAAGTCATGTGCCTAGAACAACCACTATCCATGTACCATATGTCATTTAGAGGAGTGGACTGTTCCTGCACATACAAAAAAGTTTGATTAGTTGAGTGATGAAGTGCAAGCCTTATTAACTTGCAGCTCATCAGATTCAGTTTCAGACCAGCTTGGGAAGTGAGTGTTGTTGTTGGTTCAGTATCGTCATGTGTGATTTCTAGATTATCTGAATTGTCTGTTCCATATCCACACTTTCTTGGAGTTTTAACATAAGAGGTTGAGGTATGTAATTCAGCTGAGTCAGTTGCATTCTCTTTGATTACATAATCCTTCTTTTCAGAGTAGTCTCTTACATCTGCAACTGTTTCATCCTTAATTTCAGTCTTAGGTTTCCAAAGGAAACCTTGTGGTTCATATCCATGCTTTAACAAAAACTTCTCATCACCAGTGAGTTCTGTTGGTTTCTTTCTTGAATGTGCATCATTTCTTCTTGTCTTCTCACTACTTGATGATCCTTGAGAACTATCAGATTTGACAGATTGAGTATCCCTTTTTGGGATTATTCTCAAGGGTTGAAAGCCTTTTTTAACATTTTTTACATGCTTCACTGGAGATTTACCTCTTTCATGAGGTTTGTCCACATGTTTCTTGGCTTTCATTGAATGCCTTTGGCTATCATTTTCCAGAATTTCCTCTTCACAAACCTTTCCCATACCCAAGTATTTTTCATACTTCATTTTGTAGGCCACAAAGTCTTGTCCAAACTTTGTTTCATTTGGGACATGAAAAGGCTTGAATTTGAGTCTTTCATTACAAGAGTCTGTGTGATGACCATACTCATCACACTTCTTGCACCAAACTTTGCCTTTGAATATTTCATGTTCTTTTGGTTTCTTGAATCTTTCACTTGGCTTAGGTGACTTGACTCCTAGAGTCTTCTGATTTTTTAAGCTATCATAGTTAATTGAGAATGGCACAAATTCCTCAATCTTAATGTCTTGTCTTTCAAGTTTGCTTTTGACAAAGACAATTTTGTTAATAGTCACAGGTTCTTCATCACTGCTTTCTCTAATCCTTGATTGTCTTTTCTCATACTCTTCCATAGTTTCCACTTCTCCAACATCCAACACCTCATGAATAGAAAAGATTGGATAAACTGGGATAAAATTTTATGCATCAGCTTTTTCAGTCACCATCTTCTTTTTGTTGTTCTGCTTTATTCTAGCCAATACAGCTTTGCTTAGTGGTCTGACTGCATTGTAGTTTATCTTCCTCCTTTCACAGATATCAAAAGAAACATGTTCTCTTTTCATTTTATCATTCTGTTTCTTCAATCTTGGTTGGACTGGTGGATACTTTGGAAGTTTATCAACAGATTCCGGTTTCTTATATTTTCTTCCTCTTTCAGCAGCTTTGATTTCCTTTTCAGTAATTTGATCACTCAAATCACTCAAGTCATCTTGATCCAATTCAACTGAATCAAAGTCATCCTCAGAGACTTGAACTCTAATTGACTTATTCTCTTTTATCACTTTCATAATCACAAACTCTCCTTCTTCCTTCACTTCTACCTTTTTGTACAAATCAACAAATTCTTCCTTGTCTTGAAAGAAATCTCTGAATTGTTGCAAGTATGCATCTCTTTTCTCTTTGTCAACTTTTGGCATGAAGTTGTTGTTGAATGGAGGTGGAACTGTTTTGTATTTGTCTTGTTCCTTCACCTGGTTCAGTATACCACATATGTTGCCTGTTGAGACCAAATTTTTCAGAAATTCAGTTTCAACCTTCAGTATTGTGTTTTGTACTTTTTCTTCAACCAACATCTTCTTTAATCCATCAATATCAGTGATGTATCTGGTTTGTGTTCTGTAATTGAACATGCAATCATCTTCAAGGCTTTTAATCTTTTCATCACTGATCATTTCACTTGCCTCATACTCATTGATGATACTTTGTTTTCTAAAACACTCACTTTCCAGCTTGCCTACTTTTGTTTTCAATTCAATGATAAGTTCATTTAAATCAACAGTAGGAGCAGAGCGTACCTGAGATGATGATCCTTTTTATTTCTCAATTATGGCCATGAATGCCACATTTGCTTTCCTGATATCATCTGCAATGTCCTCCTCATGATTGCTCCAATCAAAATTTCCTTCATGCTGTGTAGTCACTGCCACATTTCCTTGATTTCTGATCTGATTTTGATTTGCTGGAACAATGTTGTTTGGAACATTTTGAGCTGCTTGAAGGTTTTGATTGTTATTCATTTGAAAACACTGAGACTGTTGCATACTTTGTTGTTGATTATTCATTTGAGGCTGAAGTTGTTGAAGTTGGGGTTGTAAATGTTGTTGGGATTGAAGTTGTTGTTGTTGAAGTTGTTCATTTGATTGCTATTGTTGTTGAATCTTGGCTGATTTTGTTGTAATGATGTTGACCTCTTGGTTGATTTTGTTGATATTGCTGCTGACCTCCTGGTTGTTGATTCTGGAATTGATTCATTTGAAAGTTTCTTGGTTGATTGCATTCTCTTGAAAAATGACCAGGTTGCTGACAATTGTAGCAGATTGCTTTTGACTTGTCAAATCCAATCCTGTCATTAGGACGAGAAACCAGAGACCTACCAGTTCTGTTATACAGCCTTTTACTTCTCAAACCCAACATGGCAGCTTGCCACTTCAAATCCATGTCTTCCAAGTCATCTGCATCAATTTGCTCTAAATTATATTGTACCACACTTGTGTTAATTAGGTTCTTTGCAACAAATGCATTATATGACTCAGTAAACATAGACAGAAAAGCTTGTGTTTCATTGCTTTGACCATGTCCTGTGCCAGTATGAGGAACATTTCCACTTGGCATAGAGGCAGAATCAGTATCATTAATCAGTTGCACATTGAACCTCTGCTGATTTCCTTGATTACTTGTGCTACCTCCAATGAAAGATTTTGGAGTAACAACATTATGTTCAGCTGGTTCTTCAATAATGGGAATTTGCTGTTGATTCTTGGTAGACAGATTTGTTGGTGCATTTTGTGACCGTCGCTGTGCAATTCTGTTCAGCGGAAACGAAGTACGAAGTTAGAACAACTTCGCCATAGGCGAAGTTGTAACAACTTCTGCCATAGGCGAAGTTAGAACAACTTCGTCTTAGGCGAAGTTATAACAACTTCGCCTACAGGCCCAAGCCCAAGCCCAAGCCCGCGAAGTTGTTTATATATATATATGTGTGTCTTGTTTAGGTTTGAGTATCTAGAAAGTTAGAGTTTTGAGTGATCAGTTTATTTGTCTAGAGAGAAACCGAGAGGGAGAGTCATGTGGGACGGCCCGAGGTAGAGCTCACCTCGGGTCGGCCGTGTTTCTGTTTATGTTCGGTATGTATCGTGTTTTGTTATTATATAAAAGATCTGCAGATATGTTTATCCCGTTCGTGTGTTTGTTCGTGTGTTTGTATGTGTGTAATCGTGTTCTTCATCTTCTACACCAATAAACGAGTCTAGGAGGATTCCGCACTCCTAGACCTCGTGCGGATCTCTTATCGATCTGCGACGCCCCGGGGGGACCTACAAGTGGTATCAGAGCCTTAGGCTCTTATGCTATGGTTCGAGATCTGCGTTTTGGTGTTTCGGGCACGTTTCTGATGCGTTTCTGGCCGAATAGCCGCCGCAGGCGAAGTTATGAGGTTCAGGCGAAGTTGTCGCTTAAATTTTAGGGTTTAGGCGAAGATATAAGGTTAAGCAAAGTTATTCACAACTTCGCCTACCTCACAAGTTCGCTTATCTCAGGCGAAGTTATCTGTCAGGCGAAGTTTTGGACAGACGAAGTTAAGGAGGAGCGAAGTTGACTTTAGGCGAAGTTAAAAAAAAAAAAAAAAAAAAAAAAAAAAAAAGAGTGTTTGAAGTTTTCGTCTGTTGTCCAGGTGTACACGATTATTGTGAGACCGAAGACGTTGTTCCGTCAACGAGTGAAACTTGTTATCTCTTGGTCTTACGTGTGAACAAATACGTGTCAACTCTGGATATGGAGTTGAGGTTGTGAATGGGATATTGATTGAAACTGGATATTGACACATATTTGGGTGTTTGTGGGCAAATGAAATAGTTGTTGTTCGAGGTTGACCAACTGAAGAAAGTCAAATTGAACTGAAGGTTTTTGTCATTACTGGATTGCGGTCAGAGCATATTATTTATGTTATTTTCAAGGCGTTCGAGAATTGGATCCTGAAACGTGATGCTTATTTATTAAAGTGAAAATTCTAGAACAAGTTGGATTTAATCAGGAATTAAAGTGTTTATGTTCTTGATCGTTATCCCTGGTGATTGAAGATGCTTCGGATTAATTAATGGTCATGTGTGTTAGATTCTGTCAAGGTGGTTTTGTGATGAAATTGATCACTTGATGTTGAGTAGTTGAAGATTAAACCTTATCGTATGCCGACGTGTTGGTGAAGTTGTGGAGGAAGCCCAACTTCACGTGTTAGTGAAGTTAGAAGAACTTCACGTGTTGTGAAGTCAGAAGGACTCACGTGATTGGTTGAGATGATCAATTAGGCACGGGGATGCATGCATTTCAAAGGCCTAAATCTATATAGTCGAAGAAGCTTACACTGAAGGGGAGATCTGATATGGAAGACGCTGGGTGATTGGTAGATTTGTGAAGCTACAAGACAGTTTCAGACACGGCTGGTTGAAGAGCAAACAGAAGATCATCAGTTAAGAGGGAGTCTGTTGGTGCATGTTTTGTAACAGATGATCTATTGTGTTTGTTAGAATTGAGAGCAACGGTCAAAGGGGAGTCTGTTGGTGCATTTTGTGACCGTCGCTATGCAATTCTGTTCAGCGGAAACGAAGTACGAAGTTAGAACAACTTCGCCATAGGCGAAGTTGTAACAACTTCTGCCATAGGCGAAGTTAGAACAACTTCGTCTTAGACGAAGTTATAACAACTTCGCCTACAGGCCCAAGCCCAAGCCCGCGAAGTTGTTTATATATATATATGTGTGTCTTGTTTAGGTTTGAGTATCCAGAAAGTTAGAGTTTTGAGTGATCAGTTTATTTGTCTACAGAGAAACCGAGAGGGAGAGTCGTGTGGGACGGCCCGAGGTAGAGCTCACCTCGGGTCTGCCGTGTTTCTGTTTATGTTCGGTATGTAACGTGTTTGGTTATTATATAAAAGATCTGCAGATGTGTTTATCCCGTTCCTGTGTTTGTTCGTGTGTTTGTATGTGTGTAATCGTGTTTTTCGTCTTCTACACCAATAAACGAGTCTAGGAGGATTCCGCACTCCTAGACCTCGTGCGGATCTCGTATCGATCGGCGACGCCCCGGGTGCAATCAATGCATTTGAAACATTGAAGCAGGGTCTGTCTTCTTTAATCATCTCATTCTCTATCATTTCAAGTTCTGCAGCCTGAAGAAAGCATACTACATCATCCAATTTCAATTCATTGAAATTATGCTTCTGAAGGATGAACTTGCAAGCAGTATACCATTCTTTTGGCATTGAGTTGAGTAACTTTGTATTCAAATCAAAGTCAGTCATTACATAATCAGTTGTTCTCAACTCATTCACAATACTTAGAAAACGTTCTAGTATTGATTTCAACCTTTCTCCTTCCTTATACTTGAACCTTTCCAACTGTTGCTTCAGTATTTGCTTCTTTATGTTCTTTTGTTCAGTATTCCCTTCATACATCTCAAGAATGGCATCATACATTTGCTTGGCAGTTGTGTGATATGCCACCTTGGTCAGAATCTCCCAAGACAAACCTAGCTTAATCATAGCTATGGCTTTGTCATCCGCCTTTCTCATTTTTTCTCTTACAACAGCGGTTGCAGCTGCATTAGCACCTTCTTCAACAGCAGTTTGTGGACCATTTTTGATGGAGTTCCACATATCAATATCGTTGTAGCATACGGCGGCTTCAAAGAGTACCTTCCATTTGATAAAGTTTTCCTGTCCATACAACCTTGGTATCTTGTTAGTACACACCTCTTGTTCTTCATATCCAGACATTTTGAGAAATCAAAAATCAGTTTCTTTGTAAACACAGAGTTTCAAAATAATCAGATTTGAAAACAGAATGCTCAGATCTGATGTGTCTGATGTGATTAGACCAATAATTAGATATAAAGATTAGAACTTTAATTGAAATAAGGAAGAGAAAACACCAGTAGATTGTAGATCTGGAAGAAAAATGAATAACAGGGCTGCTGACGTCACAAATCAATGGAACAGTGGTCTACTTACGTCATTCTTCTTCAAATCTTCAATCAGCAACAATCTTTCCAAAATAGCAGTAACAAGCTTTGATACCACTTGTCGGGTCCCTCTAGTTCAGCTGGATCTTAATTAATCATGTCATAACTCACACAGATTGATGTGTCGACAAGAGAGTTAATGACGGGTTGCTATATTTAGAAAGATGTCCGTTTGTTAAAGACGGAATCAATAACAAACATACGGTTGCACAGAATAATCAAAGGTTGAAAGTACACACATGATTCACTCAAAAGATTTCCATTTATATAACATTCATCATACAAAGTGGATAATCGGTTTAGGGTTTTCTAGTAATCCTAGGACAGCCGTCACATCCAAGAAATATTCTTTCTTATCCGAAAAGGGTAAAGGCTACTCTCTGTCCGTAGCTCTCTACCTGTCTGTCTCTCCTCTTGCGGCTTGCCCTAAATATTCTATTTATAGGCCTGCCAACCTAGGACAGCTGTCATTCCTTCTAGAAATCCTAAATACAATCATACATATTCAAATTACATATTCAAAATAAACTAAGTGTAAAACAAGTCTTCCGGGTAGGCTTTGCACCAATCTTGTCTTTCCGAGTATGCTCGGCCATCCTTTATAACTTGGTAACATAGAAGTGTGCTCGGGATCAGTTTCTGGGTAGACTTTACTTAAAGAGTATTTCACCAAGTAAAATACTCACCGAGTAGACTTCAGTCTTCTTGACTTTGCCAGACTTTGCCCGACAACTCCTTACGAGCAACCTTGTTCTTTAATGATCCATTTCAGCTCTTTGCTATAAAATAACTTATTAGCAAAGTGTACTCGGGAGTACAGTTCCTTGCTCGAGCTGAACCTTGCCCGATATTACTTAGAGAAATTCCTTTAGATTATCAAGCATACTTGGATCATACTTATTAATGAATACCTTGCCCGGTCTTCCAATCACTTGGCTTCTTGGACTTGGTCAACCAAACCTTACTCGGAAGAGTAGAATACTTGGTTCTGAAGAACAGACTTGCTTGATAAAGTGAACCTTGCCCGGATTTACATAAACTAGTGTACCTTACTCGGCAATACACTAATTTGCAAACCCTGCTCGGATATCCACTTAAAAAGACTACTTGAAGTAAACCTTGCCCGGTAGGCAAAATATCGTACTCGGCTAAGTAAAAGCTTGCTCGGATGTCTAAGGTGAGCTCGAATCCATAACTTAGCGAATTCAGAGGAGGTTGAGAAGATTCCAATCTTCCATGTACTTCATTTAGGCCAAATCTTTGACTCAACAAACTCCCCCTTAGGTCAATTTCTTGACCCAAAAGTTTGAACAGTTTAAAATGCTCTATAAAGTGTCGGTTCCATTTGATTTAACAAATTGAGCATTCTAGCAGATTTTAACAACTGTATGGCTTTTATTAAAGGATCTATTACATTTGATGTCTTGGAGTTCACAAACTTATGTTCAAGGGCTTGTATCTTGAAAGTTTCATTTTGAAAGACGCTTTCAATCAATTCAGGCTTGATTAGATTTAGCGGAATGTCTTTCTCAGGGAACACTTTGCTCATCCCTTTCCACTTGAACACTCGACCAGTAGATGGCTTAGAAGCAACAGTATTGATGAAACGCATCAAATCCTCATTAAAAATCTTTGGCTTTTCTGATTTCTTAGCCTTAACCTTAACAGGTTTCTCCTTTTTCACTTGAGATGCATTTGAACCATACACGGCCTCCTCAAATTCATGAGGTTCACACAAAATGTGATTTGAACTTGGAATGTCCTGGTTTTTGTGTATAACTTCAAATTCAAATACATCATCAATGATTACTTTCTCAACATTTTCAACAAAGATTTTGTTACTTTGAATATGAGGTTTTTGAGATGAAGATCGGGCATTCAAATTGTCATTTTTAACCACTTTAGGATTTATCTCAACAACAGGTTCATTAACAACAACCTCCTCTTTTCCCGCAAAAGGATTTGCAGTATAATCATTATGAAATGGTGGTGGTACTTCAACAAAACCTACACCTTTCTTTGAATCTTTTTGCTTACCAGTCACTTCAATAATTTCATTTAGCAAAAACGATGAGTTTCGAAACTTGCCCAATTTTCTTTTTAAATAAAGAACCTCATCCTCAAGTTCGATGTTTCAAAATCTCTTGAAACTGTTGATCATTAATTGTTATTTTGACAGACAATTCAACTTTTAAGTCGTGATTACTAATAGACAATGCCTCTATTTTCTCACTAGATCTGATTTGTGATTATAGTGATTGTATATATGTATCCTTAATTGAAGCAATTTCTTTTACTAATAGGTCATTATGCTCTTTCAGCGATTCTAACCAAGGCTTAACATTCTCACAATCAACACAAGACACATTTTCAGATAATTTAACAGAAGACAGAAGAAGAACTAACCTCGTCAATCTTATCCATACATGCAAAATAAAGTTGGTTGCATATGACACGAATCATCAGAATCCGATTCCGTTTCATTGTCATATGACAGCTCGTTCCCACTAGCGTCTTGAAATCTTTCATTCAGCTCGTACATAGCCAAGTTCTCTTGATTATCGTTGCACAACAATCTCTGGGTCCAATCAGTCCCATCACCAGCAGAAAGAAGAGCTTGTGATCCTGAAGCAGAAGGTTTACTACCAGAAAGATTATCAGCAGCATCATTACCCTTTTTCCCAGAACTTCTATCTTGGCTTCGTGGTCCATTATACTCTTTCTTTGGCTTATCACACTCTTTGGAAAAATGACCAAATTCTTGACAGTTGCAGCACATGACTTTCAGCTTATCAAAACCAACTCTCTTATTCGAAGATGGGAGATCTTTACCAGTTCTTTGCATGAATTTCTTCACTTTTCTCATAATCATCGCCATGTTCCACTTAAAATCCATAAGTTCCAAATCCTCTGGATCTATTTGGTCATAGTCTTCATCAGTTAGCTCACTCGAAGTAATCTTACTACCAACCAAATTCTCATACGATGTCATGAAAGCACACAGAAATGAGAAATTATGTTCAGCTTCTTTCATGTTAACATTAGGTGCTGTAGTGAAACTATTGGTAGAAGAAGACCCACCATAATCCCTTGTTTGCACTTTTAGTAAGAAATGCAGTAATCGGAGTTGAAGTGCTACTTAATGGAACACAACCTCCATTAAAAGGTGGATATTGAATTCACATCATATTCTCTAGCTTCCACTTTTTGCATGAATTCTGAAGCTGTTAGATCTTCATTCTTGAAATAATTATTTTCTTTCAACACCATCAGGATTGTTGAATATGAACCCAGTAAAGAATTTTTTACGGTATCAATCTTGTTAGATTCAGTGGGTTCCATCTTCAATTTGTTTATTTCTGCTATCAAATGGTTAAAACGAGTAAGCAACTTCTCAACAGTCTCACCCATTAATAAGTTAAAGTTTCTAAATTGAAACTTCAACATTACTTTCTTGCTCTCTTCTGTGCTTCCCATACTTCTCATCTTAATGTGTTGAAACAATGAAGCACATATCTTAATACTTCCAACTTGATGAAATATGTTATCGGGTAATGCCATAGTCAGAGTTGAGTATGCTTTAGTCTCAATCTTTAACGCTTTCTTTTCCTCTTGCGAGTATTGAGAAAAGACTTTTGGAGTAAAACCTGTAGTTTCACTACCATGCATTGGAACTGTATGAACTTCATCAAGACAATGAGAACAATCAGGATGCATAGAACCAAGATATACTCGAAAATGTGGTTTCCACTTAGCAAAGTCACTAAACTTCATCAAACGTGGACATTTATAATGAGATCCAATTTTTTCTTCAAGATGTAACATTTGTTGCATCAGTACGTTCGGAGATGCCAATGCATAAAAACCAGTCATTTTAAACAAATAAAAGTTCAAATTTAACAAAATTCAAACTTTATGGTTAAAAGTGAAATTTCGGTAACGAATCAGGAACAGTGATGTTAACGAATTAAGTGTTGTGTGAGTAACGAATCAGGCACAATAGTCTTAACGAATTGAGTGATGTCTGGATGACGAATCAGGAACAGTAACTTAACGAACTAGTAACGAACTAGTAACCAATTATGTGAAGTCTGGATGACGAATTAGGAACAGTAACTTAACGAATTAGAATGACAAATCAATGAAGAATTAAAAAGATGAATCAATGATGAATCAGAATGACGGATCAATGATCACGAATTAACTACAGTGAGCACAAATTAGCTACAGTGAATAACAAACTAGGTTGTTATTCAGTTGTAATAAACTTTACACGTGGCACGAATCAGTTAGAGACTGATAACGAATTAAAACACGTGAACAACGAATTAGATATAACGAATTATGTCAATCTTCAAACCTTCAAACCTTCAAACTCAGATTTCAGAAATTTGGAAATTTTCCAGATTCAAAATTTGCCAAAACTCAAAATACAATTATGTATTACACCCTCAATATAGCACCAAATAGGCCAAATCAATAACCAAAATGATCGTAATCAACTCGCGAACACACATATCCTTATCCTGTATACCTTAACCAATCAATCGATTACTAAAATCCAATTGATCATTACCCTGTTCCGTACAAACTCATATCCAATCCAAACTCATCATAATCAAATACAATAATACAATCCAATCCACTCAAACCTTCCACAATTCACACCAAAACACAATTCAACCCAATTCAAACCTTAGTTAACATATCTGAGTGTTTAATCAACCAAAATCAGTAAAACTAATTATAACCCGATAATTATGCCATAAACATCACATTCGTATCCAACTACTTTAACTAAGAGCAATCTAACACCAGAAAGCTCTGATGCCACTTGTAAATACCTTAATACTCATATCTAATCAATCCATAATCGTATTCAATTGATTAGACATTGGATTAGTTAATTGATATGGTCTTAGTTATGTAATTGATAGTAATATATAGTAACATTAATAAAATTAAGGAAGTAAAAGAGAATGGACAGAGGTTCGGCGTATTAGATAAACAATACTAAAATTACTCAAGGCTAAACAGCCTTATATAGACGATACCCAATTCGTTACACATCCCGTAACGAATTGGCTCCATTTGTTAACATTATATAACATAAAAGGAAAGCATAACGAATCAGAGATTCGTTATACCCCCATTCGTCAACATTCCATAACGATTTGGAAACATACATAAAGAATTAATGCCCATTAGTTAGACATCCTTAACGAATTAGCCTATACATAACGAACTAATTGGTTTTCCGTAAATACGCATTACATTAAAATAATAATAAATTATAACCGATAAATTACAAAGACTAGACACGACAAGACTGTGCACTAACAGAAACACGTAGAAAAGGAACTAAACACATCATAACTCACTATAACAATCACTAATAATCATATAACAATTTTTCAGTACAAGTAATTTCCAGATTGCAAAAACTACTACAAATTATGACAATACCAAGCTATTTATACATGTTTCAGCCTCGAGCAAGCTACAGTGTCACCAGCACACTTAACTTATTCAAATAATTTAAAAATAAAAGGTTGAAGGGATCAAATAAGACAAGTTTGCTCGTATGATTTTTATCGAGCAAATTTTTATATAATTAGAAGATTGAAGTCTGCTTGAAGAATATTTTCTATGGAAAATATTCTAAGTAAAAGTTTACTCGGAAAACTTTTCCAAGCACACTTAAGTTTGCAAGGTCTGCTCGACAAAGATAAAAGCTTATAAGCTTACTCGAAGACTTGTTTACACTTGTAATATTTTTGAATATGTTATATATCAATCATTAGGGCTTATCAGAAGATGTCTGGCATCCCTATTTAAGGAAACTATAGGGCACGTTTATGATGTGACACCCTGCACGTTCACATTACAACATTAACCCAAACTTCGTTCTCTTACACATCATGCATAACATTTACATGAGTTAATAATGAGTCACACACATGAGTTTGTCGGTACGCGTTAGTGATTAATATAAAAATATATATGTTTAAATAATTCGGATATAATTGTTATGTGTTGGATGATTTTATGTGGTACACGATTTAGTACAATATGCCCTCTTAACATGCTATTATTTATTATATAAGAATAATACATCAATCATATGTTTATAATATTATATATGTGAAATTATATACAAAATTATAATGTGTTTAGTTTGTAGCTTGTTGTGTGAAATTTCAATCAGTTGCACGTCACTTATATGTTTTCAGCTTTTATAAAGTGGTATTTATAAAATAAGAACGAGGCTTTATTTATAAACTTGGGTTAGTGTTTGGTCATAATGATTCGTTTATCATTCGGTTTGGTGTTAAAAGGTTCTTTTAGAGACAAAACTCATTCTAAAAGGGTCATTCTTGTAAATATGATTAAATATAATATTAATAAAATAACAAAACCCTATTCCCCATCCCGAACCCATCGACACATCTCTGCTCCCTCTTTTTCATGATGTCAAACACCCAACAAACCCCAATCACCTTCAATTCAATCTTAATCTTACAATTAGAGGTGTATTTGAGTGATTCACATGATTCCTAATATTAATTGGTAAGTTTTATGTATCCATTATATATTTTGACGAATTAATATGAAACCCGGGGTGTTAAATCTCTGTAATTTTTATGATTATGAAGACAACTGATGAATTAGAACCCTAGAGATGTCATAAACATGTTAGGATTTGAGATTTAATGACAACAGTTTGCTGACAAATTCATTCTTGTTTATTGATTGGCCTGTTTCTTGATGTTAAATGATCCTTAATGATCGACCCATGACTTTAGGATATATTATTCGGAGTCTAGTTTCTAGAAATGTAAATTTTGTAATTTTTGGACGAGTTTTGTATAGTTTTTATGATTTTACAAAAACATGTGTCAAAGCTGATTCAGGGAGTTGTGGTCCGGTCTGTTTTTCCGAAACCATAACTCCCTAACGACAAGCCAAATGGGTTTGTTCCACTTCTGAAACTTAGTATTATAGGTTTATAAGACAACCCAATTGTCCATGTACAGTTTGGATAAATGAGTTGAGAGAAACATGAAACTACTTTTTGTTCCGCAATCTGCTATACTGTTGGTACCTATATGTAATGATTGAATTATTGTGAGTTATGCATGCATGTGAAAATATAATAAAACTTGTTTAAGAAAACTAAATCATATATGCTGCTGTGGTAAATTTTGCATCATTTATCTATAAGTTTTACTTAATGAATAAAATTAGTTTGTACATGACAAAATCTGTCTCATTAACTGAATGATCTTAAGTTGAGTTGTATGATAATCATTTGGTTTCTTTGCCGTGATTTGATCTGTGAATACATGCTAAACACTTGTACTAGGTAACGATTAGCGAGTCAAATGAATCCTTTTGGTTTTGAGAAAGTCTATTGCACGCGACACCAGGTGAGTTCATACATTTTCCTTGTTTTCTGGATTGAAAACACAACACACTTCTCCTTGTTTTCTAGATTGAAAACACAAAACTATTTTCGTATACTTGTTTTCTGGATTAAAAACACAAAACATTTTCCTTACTTGTTGTTAGTATTGAAAACACAACATTTGCCTATATTTGTTTTCTGAAGGAAAACGCAACGACTTATTTTGGATTTATGTGGTTTTTTATATATCACAAGTTTATACTAGATTCCCTTATATCACTTAAAGTCCTTACGTTACCTTGAACCAATAGGAAGGGATTGCGGGGTTATATGGAGTAGTACAACTGGGTTTACTAAACCCCACCCAGGCTAGTCGCGCTAGCATGGCTGTGATGTCGTAAAACGGATGTTATCTTTACCTAACTTTTATACACAAGTGTAGGTGATAAACCTGGTAAGAAGGCATACATACAGCCAGCTTCGGTTCAAACATCTAGTAGCTTGTTAATGGGTTAGCTACCCTAATATATATTTTAAAAGTGCTAAATCTACTTACAAATACATTACTTATGCTGTGTATACTGAATAAACTATACATACCACTTTTTACTACAACTTATGAACTCACCAACCTCGTGTTGACTCTTGAGTATTTATACTTGCGCAGGTTGCTAGATGTGCTAAGGAGCGGGTTGCATTCAATATGTCATGAGTCACAATAGTAGCATGAACTTTTATTTCACATTGTTTACATTTGATGGGATGTGCATGTTTGAGTAGGTGGTTTGTTATTTTTAAACCTTTTACTTTACGCTTCTGCAAAACTTTAAACTGTATGATTTGGTTTTTGTTTTATCGTGTTTGAATGAGACCTAAATAATATTTTGAATTGGATGTTTGGTATAACTAATGAGCTAGATCCTAGTATGTCACACGCCTCTCGGTTAGACTACGTTAGTAGAAATTTGTGGGTGTGACATATGACAACGGACACAGAGAAAATATTATGATTTGATGGCTGCAATTTCCTAAAAAAGAATATATTTTTACGGAAAAGCTGCCACAAATACAAAGATTCCACCTCGAAATCCTAATCAATTTTCATCATATCCTTCACAATATTAATGGAAATCTTTTGAGTTACTTTGTGTGTTTGTTACATTTCTGTCCGTTTAGCAACAATTTGAATATTATTGATCCTGCCTTTAATATTCATTGGATCTTCACAAGAACATAACTCGTAACCGTCTTGTTCCATTTGAATATTATGCTGAAACTTGGTCTATCTTAGGAGATTTTGACAAGTGTGGCTCATCACACTACTTCAAAGGCTATGTTTGATGCCATAGTGTAAATGTTTGAAGGAAACACTGAGCTGATAGACATCAAGAAAGACAGACTGAAGCAACAGCTGGATATATTCAAGTTCAAGGAAAGAGATAAATTGAAATCTGTTTTGCAAAAATTTGTTGTTATTGTCAATGAAATCAGAACAACTGACCTTGCTATAACATATTTTGATTTAAACAAGAAGTTATTATCATCTTTGTCTGGAAATTGGTTGTTGGGTCATAAATTGGTTACACTGACGCATATCAAAATACCTGACATGATCAAGACAAAAGATAAATAATCTAGAAGAGTCGAAGTATTATACAAGATGGAATTTACGGCTTGGAGCATGTAATACAGAAATCCATAGGGATTTCGGTTTGCAAGGGTTAGCAATACTGAAGTCATGTTGATTTCTATTTGGGCTTGGTCATTGGGCCTCTTGTACATGCTAACTATATAAAGCATGCTTAATCATTTTATGGTTGGTGGTTGTTGTGCATAACTAGAGATCTCTCTCACACTTAGATAGCCATGACATCTAGAGAGCATAATATTTTGTGTGAATCGGTTCATGTATTTGACGATTTATTTGATAATAGAATTGTATGCATTGAAACCATAGTACTTTGTGTTCATTATATTTATATGGTTCTTGTACATCGTTCTTGAATCATCACGGTGTTAGGATTTCGCACTAACATCGTGTTTGGGTTGATATCATATTGCATAGATCCAGTTTCGAGACTTACAATTGATATCAGATCCTTAGACCTATTCTGGCTCGTTATTGTGATATCAATGGATTCAAGATATAAGGGTTTGGTCGTTTTATTTATTTCCGTCGAGTTCTTGATCGGAGAAGAATAAAAGGTGTTATTTTTGGTTAAGGATTTGGTTAATTTGGAAATCAAATTGAATCCCATAATTTACGGGATTCAGTTGGTGGTAAATCTAAATCAAAATTTTTTTTGTTCTCGTCCTCTGACCAAGTGTTTTAGGCCTAGTATGCACGTTCTCGGCTTAAAATCAGTGTTCTCAGCCTAGTTTACTAGTTCTCGGCTCGAAATCAGTGTTCCGGTCAAAGATTGGGGTTTTCGGTCAAAGATTTGTGTTCTCGGTCAAATATCGTGGTTCTCGGTCAACTTTCTGCGGTTCTCGGTCAACTGTATTAGTTCTCGGTCAACCCTGGTTCTCGGTCAACGCAATCAGTGAACGAGTTTGGGCCTGATCCATCTGTTTTGTGCCTTGTGTGTTGGACTTTTGAGCCTTTGGACTTTATTTACTGTTGGACTAATTTCATTAAAATGGATCAACTAACCAATAGCAATGTATCATCAAATGCTTCACTCCATCAAGAACTGGACTCTATAATGGGGACTACTACCCGCGTGCCCCGTCTGCTAACTCATGAGGGGTTTTGCGAGTGGATGTTTCGTTTCAAAAATACGTTAAAATGAAAGATGCCAAAATATGGAGAATCATAGTCAGGGGTCCCCAAGTCATTACTTAACAGAAGGAGAACTCTACTGAGATTGCTGTGAAGCATGTTGCTATGTATGATGATGATGATCTTGCTAAAATGGAAGAGGATGAAAAGGCTCTCTCAACTTTGACTATGGCACTCTCACCTGAGATTGCTCTGGGCTTTAGAGAACTACAATATGCTAAGGAACTATGGGAAGCCTTGATTGAGGTTTATGAAGGAAACGGACATGAAAAGAAGTCGTCAAGATCTACTACGATAAAAATTCAATATGTTCAATTATGTTTTGGGAGAGTCGTTAGAAACTCACCTTCAGAGGTTCATCGCTCTTGTGACTGAAATGAGATCTACTAGCATCAACTTATAAGCTGCCGAAATAAACAATATGTTGATGAACACACTACCTCAAAGCTGGGACATGAATGTTGGTGTCATTAATAAGACTAAAGACCTCAACAAGTTAACACTGTCTGAGGTTATGGCTATCATCAAAGCATGTGACATGGACGACAAGCAGCGTGCTATAAACCAAGCAAACTCCTACAGTGCAGCTGGGTACAATGTTGCTTCAAACAATGCACTCATCTCCCAAGATAATTTCTCTATCTTCAAGACCACTCAGGGACAACAGAAATTTCAACCTCAGCCCAACTTCACGATGTTTAAGTCAAATCAGGGTCAGGGTCAATATTCTCATGTCTCACCACAACCTGCACCCGTGTTCTTTGCTAAACCTGTTCAATCCTCCACTGCAAATGCTCAGCCTCAATCGTCTGGTGTTTCTTCCAGTCAGAATCTCAGTCATACTTCCACTATTTTAAAAGAAACTCAAGAAAACATCGCTTTAATGGCGGGATTCATGAACTGTTACAATGCTTTCCTTGCTGGAGATTTGGTTCAACCCGTTGTGGCTGCCGAACTCGATCAAATTCATCTTGATGATGTAGAGGAAATGGATATCTCTTGGCAAATCGCCATGGCATTGTTTCTGGCCAAGAAATTTACTAAGAGAATAGGAAGAAATAATTAGAATATGCCAAATAATCAAAAGGTGGGTTTTAACAAAGACACTTTGAGGTGCTACAACTATCACGAGCCGGGTCATTTTGCTCGTAAGTGCACCAATCCAGCCAAAGAAGGAAACATGTAAAGAGCACTGGTTCCCATGGGTAATGCTAGAGGAGAAGCTGGGGTAGCTCAAGTGATGGTGAAAGGGGTATGGTTGCTCAACAATTCTCATGAACTGATCAGATGGTTGCTCTCAATTTAAGCAATCAAACTGCAAACTTTGCTCGTGTGGAAGAGATTGAAGAGGAAAATGCTGCTGAGGAACAAGTCAAGGGACTCCAATTTGCATTCATGGCATTCACTTCTCCTAGATCGTCTGAGGTAAGTTCTTCTTTATGTTCTCAAGCTTGTATTGATAAATTAGATCTTTACAAATCTCTTAACAGTAACTTTCTTAGAGAAATGGAAATGATAAAATTTGAGAATCATAAGCTTAAGAAAACTGAAAAAACATATTTGGATAAAATAGAGGCACAGGAAAAGGACTTTTCCAAACTAAAATCTGAGTTCAGTTTGAAATGTTGTCATCATCTTGATGCCAAACAGAAAATTGTTGAATTAACTGTTGAACTGGAAGCATCTAAGTTAGAGGTCTTTAATCTAACTGAAAAATTTTAAAGGGCTGAATTTGATTTTAAAAATTTTGATGTTTCTTGTAAGGTAGTTAATTCCATGATTGAAAATCAGTTATGGTGGAAAGATAATGAGGGTGAGGGTATAGGATATAGTCAGGTACCCTCACCATATAATGACAACTATACTAGTCTTCCTCTTGCCAATGAGCAGGAAGAAAAGGTAAAAGACATGAAATATGATAAACAAGTTCAATCCGAAATTGTTGGATCAGGAGAGGTAATTAATCCTGTTTTTAAATATGTGAACAATTTTGATGCTTCTACTTCATGTGTAGATACAGTAAATGTTGTTGCTTCTGATAGTGAAGGGGTTCAGTCTATTGAAAAGGAATCTTATTCTAATGTGTCATCAAACTCAGATGACCCCACAACACAAAATTGTAACAATAATAACACACAAAGTCTTGGCAAGAAAGGGAAGGCACCTAAGAAATCATCACAACAAGGACAGCCTCGTCCTCATAGATCCTCCGGATCTCCATGGGTTGATAAACCATTAGGTGCTATTTATATTAAGAGGCAAACATGTTACCACGGTGGCACACCAGGATATATAGCCAGAAATTGTGTTCATCGTTTATATGTTCCCTATTACAAGCAAGATCATAAGGCTTCACCAAGGGGCAAGAAGAATGGAAAACCTTTCCTAAGAATGAATTCCATCATGAGGCAAGTGCTTCCGTTGACGTTAGAAGAAGGATGAAGGCGTGTTTCGTCTGCAGGAACGGAGGGGCATTTGGCAAAGGAGTGTCACTACTGTCCTGTTAATAGACAAGCTCCTCAAGTGAAAGGTAATATGTTTCAACCGAATCCAGTGGTTAAACAAAATGCTTATTTTACAAAACCACGAGTATCTGTACATCGGGACACAGATACTTAAGGATTCAAAGTTAATATGACAGGTTTGCACTAAAATAATTTAGAAACTGTTAAAAGAAAATTAAATTTTCAGAAATCAAAGAGTGTGGAGAGTTCTAAGAATTTGAATTTGAATTCGAATTTTTCGCTCCAAAGTCTTTTTTTTTTTATTTCACTAAATAAAGACAGACTTGGAAACTTAAAACTCAGCAAACAGAATCTGTAATGACAAATGATTTTGTTAAAGATGGGAAAGATATGAGTTGGCAAGAGGTTACTTATGTTGATGCTCAAGGGAACTTCAAGACATTTATGACTTGGGTTCCTATGTCCAACTAATCCTGCTATACGTGTAGGAACAACCACAAATTCATTATTTATTAAATGGGTAGTTCCAGGCACATGACAGGGCAAATATCCATTTTTTTAACCTTTAAACCATAAAATGGATTAATTGTTGTGTTTGAAATTCCCGTACCAACAATCAATAACAATAAACACAGATCTCAGATCTGTATATAAGATTAATACGAGTAAGGATCTAGCTCATAATTAACATATATTCAGTGTTGTATATATATTATCATTAAGTTATCAATAGTGTTTGTATAATATTAGGTGAAGCTTGAGAGAGATTTAAACTCTGAAATCTTATAATTGAAAAGCTTACATTAAAGTGAACAGTAGTTCACTATATATAGAAGGCGATCTGGTTCGCTAACATCCCCTAGCGAACCAGCTTCCCCTTCGTTACATAACTTAACTTAACGAACCACCCCCTGATTCGTTAACATCCCCTAACGAATCAGGAGGGAATACATTATAATGTCTTAGTTCTCTAACATCCCTAGCGAACTAGACTTAACCTTAACGAACTAGTCTTAGTTCGCTAACATTCCTAGCGAACT
Organism: Bidens hawaiensis; assembly: GCF_021521415.1. Lineage (NCBI taxonomy): Eukaryota > Viridiplantae > Streptophyta > Magnoliopsida > Asterales > Asteraceae > Bidens > Bidens hawaiensis. The sequence continues at coordinate 40,771 of NW_027497360.1, read as the reverse complement.
AGACATAACTTTAACGAATTAGATAAATATAAACATTAAATATTACATTAATTGATAACTAAATATTAACGATAAATAAAAAGACTCTAGACGCAAAACCGTGCACTAACATGTTGCCTGGACGGGATTTTAGGGTGATAGAACATTTTTAATCTGCTCTCTAAGTGTGTAGGAACAAATCAGAGAATACATTGCATATTAAAAGGCTTGTTCCAGATATTCAACTCGCAAGAATACAGAATCTCAAAACAAGATTAATCTTAGAGGGGGGGGGGGGGGAGATTCTCACAAATAGGAAAATTATGTCTTGAAGAAAAAAGGTAACCGTAACACTCTGGTATGAAAGATTGATCAGTCAAAATAATTTTAAAAATTTAAATTTAAAAAAACATACAAAAATATGTTAACGTATAGTTTTTCAAGTATAGTTTTTTATTTTGTTTTATTTCAAAATGTGAAAATGACTTGATCGTATATGAGAAACGATAGTACATCAGTTGGCTGACTATCACACTTCATCTTATTTTATTATTAAATACAACGTTTCGAGGATTGAGTCTTTTTGAGGATAAATTTGTACATATTTTCTAAATTTGCACATATTTAGGGAGAGAAAAATCAAAAAGTCAAAAAAAGTGTGTGTGTTAAAAAAAATAAAAAAAAAATTATTACTTTCGCTTAAAATTATGTTTGCTGCTCAAGTTTGAAGGACATATACTTGTATATGTTTGGCCTGTCATCTACTCGTAGACTCACGGGATAGCCATTTACCTAAATACTGAAAGCATCCGGGGCGATTGTGATGCGTTGTGTTTTTTATTCTTTCGCTTAAAACTTTGTCGGTCATTCTAAGCTTGAGGACATGTAATTATATATATGTTTGGTCCTGTTAACCACTTGTGGACATACGGGATGGCCATTCAACTGAGAACTAAGAGTGAGCGGGTTGACTGAGTCTTAAACTGTCTTCTGTAATTCTTCTAGACAGTGATATGATTGTTCAGTTAACATCTTCATGAAGCCACAAAATATTTTCAAATGATAATTGATCCAACCTTTGGAAAATGATAGAAAAATTGTTTTTGTGTGCCTAACGGGTGAAGTTGTTAACCTTAAAAGACTCTAGAACAGTCATTGATTTGTATGGTAGCTTTCCATGATGCGTAAAAGTTGATGTGATATAAACTAAATATGCTAAACTTACTGTGGAGAGTCATTTTGAAGAAATGTGCATGTCTCCATATACATCTCTCCGAAGGATAGGTAGAAAAGCAATTACCCAGTCATACATGAGCCCGTTAGTGTCTTGATCACCAAAAATATTGTGCTATTATGTTTATTATTTTTTTTAAAAATATATATTAAATAAATAAATAACTTATTATGAGTATGTATATAATTTGTGCTGTTATAAACTTGGTATTTCAAAAGCTTAAAGGGTCAAACTAGAACTACAAGAGTAGGGCATTCAGATAAGTCCTAAACACTCTGAATGAAAGGCATTTAAGTCCAACGTTCAACCTTGAAGTTTAACAGTTTATTTATGTAAAGAAAATCTTTTGATCAAGCAATAGCGGGTTGGAGTCAAATTGGGGTGATCTGGGGAAAGCCAGATAGGAGGCATCACAGGTCCATATGTGATGTCCATCTAAGCTGTATGCCTAACTGAACCTAATCCATATCACTGACACAATGAAAATCATGATAAGTCTGTTATACCTGCTATCAACCTGTCTCTTTATGTCATAATAACGTTGAACATGAATCCTTGTGAAAGTACCTCAATCAATAAGATTCCATGTTCGGATCTTTTCATAAAGACGACAGTTTTATCAAAAACTAAAATTGGATCCCATAATTTTTGCCAAATTACAAGAAGACCGGGTGATTAAACTTGTTTTATTTGTTGTTTTTGGTTTTATTTTTCTATTTTTTTTTCTTGATAACTCTTGTCGAAACAAATGTGTTAAGAAATTGTTTTAAAGCTTGTTTTAGTTTATGTCTTCAGCTCATGACATCTGATGTCGGTTATTGTGTTATAGTTGGTTTAGCTGGTATGATCTCATCTAAAGTATTTTCTAGAAAATCATAAAAATCAAAAAAATAAAAATTACAAAAATTATGTCTGTCTTTATTTGTTTTACTTAATTGTTTTCAAAATATTTTGGTTGATCTTTCTATCAAAGTTGATTGTTCTTTCAAGACTGATTTCTTGCAACGAAAGCATATGAAATATTTGAGATACAAATTGGATGATGCCATCAAAAAGGGGGAGATGGTAGAGTATTGGATGCAGATGCTGAAGTTGCTGATCATGTTCAAGTAAAGATTCCGAAGGTTTTGAAAGCATCAGTCTAAGGAGGAGATTGTTGGGTCATAAATTGGTTAGACTGACGCATAACAAAAGACCTGACATGATAAAGACAAAAGAGAAATAATCTAGAAGGGTCTAAGTATTATACAAGATAGAATTTACGGCTTGGAGCATGTAATACCGAAATCCATAGGGATTTAGGTTTGAGCGGGTTAGCAATACAGAAGTCATGTTGATTTATGTTTGGGCTTAGTTGGGCTTGGTCATTGGGCCTCTTGTAAATGCTAACTATAAAAAGCATGTTTAATCATTTTAGGGTTGGTGGTTTTTGAGCAGAACTAGAGATCTCTCTCACACTTCGATAGCCATCACATCTAGAGAGCATAATATTCTGTGTGAATCGGTTTATGTATTAGACGATATATTTGATAATAGAATCGTATGCATTGAAACCACAGTACTTCGAGTTCATTATAATTATACTTTTCTTCAACATCGTTCTTGAATCATCATGGTGTTAGGATTCCGCACTAACATCGTGTTTGGGTTGATATCATATTGCATACATCCGATTTTAAGACTTACAATGGTACAATGCAAGCAACTTCATCAAAGAAAAGGCCAATTTCCCAACATTCAAGCTTGATGATTTTATTTGCTTTCTACAAGCTGATGAGCATGAAATGATTGAAAATCATATGATCAAGGAAGACAAGCCAGCTTCCAAGTCGCAAATTCTTTAATTGCACCTATGGGGATTCTGTCAACAAAGAACCAACAGCAAGTTCCTATAATTGAAGAACCAACTGAGTATAGTGTTGAAACCCCAAGAGTGTTTGTTGCTGGTTAGTATAGCAATCAAAATGGACAGTCAAGATTTAATGTTCAATTGATGAATTGATAGTGAGAAATCATCAATAGCTAGTGGGCATGCTCCCTATGTTGCTAGAAATGTTTATCATGGAAATGATTATCAAGCTCTATTCTCAATGTACATTGATTCTTACAATGGCATTTATGGCCAAGAATTAAATTCACACAAGAGTAGTGCAAGAAGATCCTGAATAGATTGATGCTGATAATTTGGAAGACATGGATCTTAAGTGGCAAGATGCCATGTTGGCTGTGAGAATTAAAAGGCTTTACAATAGAACTGGTAGGTCTTTGGTTTCTAGACCAAATGATAGATTCGGGTTTGACAAGTCCAAAGAAATTTGCTATAATTGTCAACTACCAGGACATTTCGCAAGAAAATGCAACCAGCTAAGATATTTTTAAAACAATAACCAACAAAGAAACCAGTTCTAATTCCAAAATCAGAATCAAGGTCAACAAAGGCAGTTTAACAACTTTCAATAATAGAATCATCAACAAATCATCCCACAACAACCATTTCAGAGAAACCAACAAATCCTTCCACAAGCTCCTCTCAATCAGAATAGGACCATGCCAATCAGCTAATAAATCAAGGAAATGTTGTTTTAGCTCAACCACAGAAAGACGGTGTGTTTGACTAGAGTAACCATGCTGAAGATATTGAGAAGGCTAGTGTGGAATTCATGGAAAAGATTGGAAATGTAGCTGAGTCCTCTTCATCTCAGGTGCATTCAAATCCCACAAACCTTGAATTACTTTAAATGAATGTTTTTTTTTTGAGAATGACAGGTGGTAAATTGCAAAGTGAGTGCTTTAAGAAACAAATCATAATAAATGTGTATGAAATGAGTGAGTTGACATATGGGAACCAAATTAAAAGTTCGGAACAAGATTGTATGGTTAGTTGTAACATTCAGTTGAAGAACATGTATCTTGATGAGAAGTTGAAGAATACTCAACTTCAAGTTGAGATTGATTTTCTAAACAATTTGGTGTCTACTGGAAATATTTGTGGAAAGTTGAAGAAGATCAAAGAGGAGGATAAGTACAAGGTTGTTCCTCCATCTTTTAATTATAATTACTCATTGAAAGTGGATAAGGAAAAGAGGGGCGCTTATCTTGATCAATTCAGAGATGTGTTTGAAGATAGAAAGGAGTTTGTTGAAAACTATAAGTTGGTTGAGGTTGATGAAAAGGGTGAGTTTGTGATGAAGGTTGTTGAAGCAAAAGAAAGACCTGTTGAAAATTTTGTTGGTGTACAAGTCTCTTTGGAAGAAAAAATTAGTGATTTTTTAAATAAGGATGATTTGAGTGATTCAAGTGATAAGTGTTCGAGCTGTGGAAGCTTAAAAGAAGGGAAAACGGGTAAACAGAAGTCTAAGGACAAGATCCCATTGTTACCAAAGATTACTTCCAAAATGAACATCATGAGCAAATGAGAAGGGAACATAAGTCATTTGATCTATTTGATGGATCCAAGGGAAAGAAGAAAAATGAAAGATCAACAAGCAGAGTGTCACCTAAAAAAGAAAATGTTGAGAACAAGGAAAATGAAGAAACAATCAAAAATGATGATCTATTTCTTCCTGTTCATCTAATTTTTTCTAATCAAGAATTGTTTGACGTTGGAGTGGTGGAAAGCATGGATGAATACATCAGAAGATGGTCAAGACAAAGAAGTGATAAACAAGATAGTCCAATCAAGATGGAGAAAATAAAATTTGTGAAGAGTACTGTGTCAAGAAAAGAAACAAATATTAAGCAATTTTTGCCATTTTCAATCAACTTTAATGGTCTCATCACTCATCAAAAGACTATTGGTGTTGATCCACCTAGACCCAGTGTAAGATACAAGATGGGTAACTCAAGTGAAAAGTTCAAAGGACAAGTTTGGTACGAAGTCTGTGATGTCTATGGTCATCACATTGACTCATGTCAGGAATGTTCATTCCTGAACTAATTCATGTTCCTGACCATACTATATTTGGACAAGACTTTTCATTTTACAAAAGAAGATACAATGAATACTTGTGCTGGGATGAGAAGATGGCAGAAGATCAAGTCAAGAGTGAAAAAGAAAATGTGAAGAAAAGTGAAGTGGTTGACAAGAAAAAGCCTCCAATACTGAATAAAAATAAAAAGATCTCAATCTTGTAAGTCACAAACTTCTGAAAAGTTTGCTGACTCTGATAAGTCAACAGTTTGTGAAAAGAAGAGCAAGCTTATGAATAAAATTCTCACTAAAAAGAAATCAAATGTACTTACTGGAGATGAGAAACTTATGTTGAAAAATGGTTTTGAACCACATAGATTTTTGTGGAAACCAAATTCTAAAGCACATGTGAAAATCATGAAAAGGGAATTTGTCATTGAAGAATGCACAAGCATAGTTCCCTATGTTGAAAGCTCATGTGAAATTGGCTATGAATATGATGATTCCTATGAGCTTGTTTATGAGGACCCCAAACCAGATGCGACAGTTGGTCATGTTGCTGATGATTTACAAGCTGAATCAGCTTGTATTTCATCACTTAACTGATTCTTTTTCTTTGATTTGTGCATGAACAGTCCACTCCAACGAATGATGTGTGGTACTTAGATAGTGGATGTTCCAAGCACATGACCTGTGACAAGAGGTCATTGGTCAACTATGAAAAATAATTTGAAGGACTGGTTGCATTTGGTAGTGTTGAAAATGGAGGGAAGATTGTGGGGAAAGGCATTCTTACCAATGGCAAAGTGTCATTTGATAATGTGTTTTATGTGAAAGGATTACAATATAATCTTTTGAGCATTTATCAGATATGTTTATAAGGTTGGAAGTTGATGATTCTCACTGTTTCATCCTCAAACCTGAATTTGTAAATTCTCCTAATATGATAATGATGATGGCCACTAGAAATGGAAACTTGTATGAATTAAGGATGAAAGATGCCATATCAAGAGTTGGTACATGTTTTCTGTCAAAAGTCACTAAAAATGAAACAAAATTGTGGCACAGAATGCTTTGTCATGTCAATTTGAAGAATATGAACAAACTTGTTAAAAGTGAACATGTCATTGGTTTACATTTTTTTTATTATTTAACATTCAACTACTATAAAGAGATTACATAAAAGTGGCAGGTAAACGGGAAACAAGCTGCTCCGCAACCCCCTTTTGAATAGTAAAGCTAATCCTACTAAAAACGAAACTTTGGGACCTATGAGCTGAAGAGGTTCCATGTACGACACGATGAACCCTACTAAAAAAATTCACAGCCTCTGGGCCAAAAAACCGAATGTATCAAAGGCAAATGGGAGAAAGACATGTTTATTCTCTAAACAAGCTTTCTCGCTTGGTTTACCCACAAGGGAGTTCAAGATGGATGACAAGTGCATTAATTGTCAAAAGGGAAAGCAACACAAATCATCACACAAAACAAAACTCATAAACTCCATTGAACAAATACTTGAGATGATTCACATAGATCTCTTTGGTCCTGTGAGTGTTCCAAGTATTGGTAAGAGGAGATATTGTTTAGTGATCACTGATGATTTTTCCAGACATACATAGGTTTATTTTTTTAACTCAAAGGATGAGGCTACTGAATTTATTAAAAGTTGTGTGACAAGGATTGAGAATCAACTAGATGTATGGGTTAAGGTCATGAGAAGTGAAAATGGGTCTGAGTTCAAGAATGGGGTGATTATTGAATTTTGCCAAGCTAAAGGAATTCTCCAACAATTCAGTGCCCCTAGAAATCCTGAACAGAATGGGGTAGCAAAAAGGAGAAACAGAACATTAATAGAAGTTGCAAGAACCATGATAGAAGATGCTAACTTGCATCTTAAATTTTAGGCAGAAGCAACAAACAAACACTGCTTGCTATGTTCAGAACACAGTCCTTCTCAACAAAAGTCAATACAAAACACCCCATGAGATTTTATTTTGTTCAAAAGAAAAACCTACATCAAGTTCCTCAAGGCTTTTGGATGCAAGTGCTCCTTGTTGAATACAGAAGATTATTTGAACAAATTTCAATCTAAATCTTTATATTGTTTCTTTGTTAGATATTCCACACACTAAAAAGCTTCTAGAGTCTTTGTGAAAGATCATTTAAGTGTGATTGAATCTTTTGATGTAATATTCAATAAAAATCAATTCAACACTGTTGATGGAGCATCTTGGCTATTTGATCTAGAGAATATAATCAAATCTTTCAAAATTTACCCTAAAGACTTTGATGATACTTTATATAGGACAAGTGTCCCTGAAGCTACATCAGAGAAGAAAGTTGATTTGGACAGATTATGGTCCACGGTTGCTAAAAAGAACACTGAATTTTCTTTTACTAAGAATGCTTCTGATTTTGAATCTAAAGATGAACAAATGATAGTCTTGATCAACCACATGATCAAGAGAATCTTGTCATGAATGATGAACAACCAGATAACAAGCAAGATCAAGACCAAACTGATAGACAGTCAACCTTTGAAACCTTGTTTCAAAATTTGAACATGGGTAGTGATCTTGCTTCAACATCACAAAAGAACGTTGAAGATGAAGCTTATATGAATAATGCACCATCAGACTTAGTCATTGAAGAACCATATCTCAATGATACAAATCATGATTCAACAATTTCTTCATATCAAATCATCCAAACTTCTTTTGTAGAGAGAAATCATCCTGCTGAAATCTTAATTGGTGATTTTCATGAAAGGGTAACAAAAAGTGCATCTGAATCTGTAAACATCTGTTTATACTCCTGCTTCTTATCTCAAATTGAACCCAAGAACATAGTTCAAGCTTTGAAAGACAATAGTTGGGTAGAATCTATGCAAGAGGAGTTGGCTCAGTTCAGAATCATCAAGTTTGGGAACTTGTGGATAAGCCAAGAGGAAAGTTTGCAATAGGTACCAAATGGTTTTTCAAGAATAAGAAGGATAAAAGAGGGATTGTAATGAAAAACAAACCAAGACTAGTTGCACTAGGATACTTACAAGAAGAAGGGATAGATTTTGAAGAAGTGTTTGCTCCAGTAGCAAGGCTAGACGCTATTAGAATATTCTTAGCTTATGTTGCTTCTAAAAATATTAGAGTATTTCAATTGGATGTCAAATCTGCCTTCTTAAATGGAAAAATAGAAGAGTAGGTGTATGTCACTCAGCCTCCAAGTTTTGAGGATCCTAAGTTTCCAAATAGAGTGTATAAACAGAACAAAGCTCTATATGTACTACATCAAGCTCCAAGTGCTTGGTATGATGAGTTGTCAAACCATCTACTTGTTAATTTATTTCAATAGGGAGCCATTGATAATACACTCTTCTATTAGAAAATAGGAAGAGATTTGCTTCTGGTTCAAGTATATGTTGATGATATCATCTTTGGATCTACAAATGAACATATGTGTTTGGAGTTTGAGGAGGTTATGAAGTCTAAATATTGTATGAGCTCAATGGGTGAGATGAATTTCTTTCATGGATGGCAAGTTCAACAGAAGAAAGATGGCATATTCATTTGTCAATCTAAGTATGTACAAGATATATTTAACAAGTTCAAATGTCAAGACTTGAAGACTTCTTCTACTCCAATGGACAATCATGAGACGATGATAGCTGATGAAAAAGGGGAGCCTGTTGATGTTTTGAATACAATTGTGAATGATATTATACACAAGTTCAGGGGGAGACAATCAATGGTGAAACCAAAGATGATTTGATCTCTGACAACATTATTTCTACACCACCCACTTCATCACAACACCAATCACCACCCCATGACCGTACCCACGAGCCATATATCCCTTCACCATCACACCATGACAAACCTTATGACCCATACATTCCATCACCACCAACTGAACCACAAACCCAAGCCCTTGAAACTAAAACCCAAACAAAATTTTGTACACCAACCCAAACCCAAATCCAAGACCAACCTGAACCAGAACCCTACATACCAGAATACATTCCATCCCATCTCATAAACCAACCTAACACTCCATACCAGTCACCATCTCACTCTATCAAGATTGACCAAAATGCAACATCTCAATCCCCACCCACACATAGCCAATCACCGCTTATCTAAAAAATCAATCCATTACCATCTACCTCTGACCATTCTGATTTTTATCCCATTTCCCCAGTTTCATCCCACTACCTATTGAAAAGAAATTTTGATGGAACCCGGTGTATCAATCTATAACTATAACAGATCTCGGATCTGTGTTAATACAATTAATACCTTAATTGATAAATCTAGCTCATAATTAACTGTAATTCAGTGTTATAGGTGTGTATATGTATATGTATTATCAATAGTAGTTGGTATAATATTAAGATTGAAGATCGAGAGAGTATTTGGACAACAATTCGATATTTAACTCTCAAAAAACTTAACTTAAGAGTGAACAGGGTTCACTTTAAATAGAAGACAGGTCTGGTTCGCTAACATCCCCTAGCGAACCAGAACCTACTTCGTTACATACAATAAATAAGCGAAACACCCCCTGATTCGTTAACATCTCCTAACAAATCAGGAGTGAATAAGGTTAAGTCTTAGTTCGCTAAAATCCCCTAGCGAACTAGACTGTATACATAACGAACTAGATAATACTTAAACAAATTATTACATTAAATATTAAACAAAAACGTTAACGATAATTACAAAGACTCAAGACGCAAAACCGTGCACTAACAGACACCCCCTCGTCTTGAGATCTTTGTCTTTAAGTTACTTGAAGCGCTTGGACAGCCAGTCTCTGCAACTATAAATTCCATTTTCATAACAGACACGCACAACGCGTTGGAATTGCATAGCCAGGTCGTAATCTTCACGGCGCTCAATCAAAAATTAACCAACCACATCGGGTCGATTATCTTGATCAATTCAGTCTCCAGTCCTCGACCAAGAACAATGACTGCCTCGCCAGTACGATTGTCATAGTACCATCGGTTGAAAGAGAGATTCATTTGTTGGGGCATCGTCTTCACCGGAACCTGCTTCAATGTCTTTGGCGGTTTAATCTTTAGGACAAGTTTCTTCCAGCCAGTCCTCGGATCAATCTCGTCAGTACGCTTACGTTTCGGGACCTGAGGCTTAAGGAACTTGAAGCCATTATTAACCTCGAATAGTAAGTGTTGATGAAACCACTCTGCTATTCGGTAACATCCCACCGCGGCAAAGTAAGAACATCCATCATCTTTTCGTAATACTGTACACCTTTCTCCCACTTTATTGTGCATACTTTAAACTCAGAATCATACAACCAGGAGACAATATCAGTATGTACCATGGAAACCGTCTTGAAAGAGGTCACTTGATTTGCTTTGACCCATGCAGCAGCAGTGTCTTTCCTTTCTTGATCAACATATCGATACGCACTAATAATTTTACCCACTTTCTGACGTTTGAACCATCTTTCAATATCATCATCAGTTATTTCTGCAAGTGAGTGAACTGTCCGCTTACACTTCAAGATCTTTTCTAGTTCATCCTCGGTTTCTTTAAATGTTTGCTCATCGAATGCTGGAGCACCTTGATCAACATTAGTGTGTTGAAACAAGTCAAGGTACTCCTGAGCAGTGACATCTTCCACCTTGATATCCTCATCTTCATAAATAAAATCCGTATTCATTTGAATAGACGGATCATCTTCCAAACCTTCTTCATTCACTACTTCAAAATCGGGCTCAGTCTCCAAAGCATTTAATTGATCATCATTCAGCCCAAGCAGTATAGAAATCTGCTCTCGTGTCAGAGACCTGTCGACAAACCCACCTTCCTCTATCTCATCCTTATTCACGATGCTTCTAATCACCCCCGGTCCATCCATAAATATTACCGTGTCGGCTTCAATCATCTCTATTGGTTTAGCATCCGAATAATCACGATACACAATAATCTGTTTCTCTGAATCGTTAACAGAACTCGTACCCGTACCAGACGCAGGGTCTCGAGCTTGTTTAGTCTCACCACCAGTACCATTCTCATCATCATCAGAATCTTCCTCATTATTCTTGATATTTTTCAAAGCATCATCTTTGCAAGTTAATTGAACAATCAGATCCTCTTGCTCTTTAATCTTTACCCCCTGAGACTCAACAATCTCACGTAGGGCCTTTGTTTCCTTTTGACAGAAAGAAACATAGCTGACTAGTTTCTTCTGATTCTCCATGAGACGTTCTTGATTTAACCGATCAGCATTCATCTGGTTCTCATATAAATGGAGAAGATTTATAAGCATTTCTGTCTGTCGATGTGGAGGCATAGCATACAAGGATGGATGAATTGGTTGGATTGGACCTTGAGGCCTTGTAATTCTCATAAATGAGAGATCACTAGGAGGAGGAGTAGGAGGTCTCACAGGTATGGTTGGAGGAGTTGTAGCCACAGTAGCAGTTGGCAATGGTATTTCAGTTAATGCTGACTGAGGTATCATGCCCAATTGCTCATGAGAGACCATCGTCGTCGTCAAAGTAAATTTCCGGAGTGCTAGTTGCAATTGGCACTACCGGGCTTTGAATTGTTGTTTGATGAAGTCTAGGCACACCAATAATTACACCAGCCCCAGCAGAAACACATCTCTTCTTAGATGGCTCACCAGTTGCCACAGCTTTCCCTTTTCTTTTTCTTTCTAATTGAGCCTTAATGGTGGCGGCTAATGCAGCATCAATTGCATCTTGTTGTTCTTTAAGAGCGGCATCACCAGCACCACCATTTCCACCATCATTCCCATCACCACCATCATTTCCATCATCACCATCGTTCCCACCTTCTCCTTCCTCACGCTCGGAATATGAATCATCATGAATCCAGCGATCCTCGGAAGGACATATATAATTAGGATCAACAATATGAACTTGTTCTGCCAAATGATAGAATACAAGTTCAGAGTAGTTGAATGTCTTGTTGGGGATTAAAGCCACAAAGGCTGATTGTAAACTGAGTTGACATTCATCAAAGCCACCCGACGGCTACTCATACAGTGAATAAGAACATGTAGAAGATATTTGTATGGTGGATACAATCCATTCTTGTTCAGCATTGATTTATGAACGTCTCCACCATAACGTACACGTGTAAACAAACCCCTGACCAATTGCCTATCGAATTCACTCGGGTTATCGTCAGTATCAGCAAATCGAAGCACACGATGAATTACGTCAACATCAATTGTAATTGGAGTGTCATTGATCGTGGCTCGAATATGCTTCTATTCCTCCACATACGCAGCAGTATCCCAAAACTGCCTGACGATACTTTGATATACCATAGGTCGAGCAGTGATGGCGTAATGTATCGCTGATCGTCTTAGAAAGGCCAACATATCTCCAAATGTAGCTATATCGGCAATGTCTGAGGCAACATAGGCACAGATGTTGTGCTTTTTGTCAGATGGTAATAAAATAACATCAGCATGCTGCTCCTGAGGAGGTTGCTCTTATGGTGGTTGTTCTTGAGGTGGTTGATCTTGTGGAGGTTGTTCTGGTGGTGGTTGTTCGTGTTGCCCTTGATCGGCAAATTGTGGATCTTGATGTACTTGATCAGCCATGTTTACTGTATAAGTATAAACAAATATGAGAAGATATAAAATGTATTCAATATATGTCAACTTATTTATAAGTGGTGTATTCATTGTCAGTCACTATATGTATTTAAGTTATTTACGCGTTTAGACGATTGAAATACTTTATAAAATTTATAAATGAATTTTAAAATTAATTACATAATTAAGATTGAATGTCATTCGTTAAATATCCCACTGATTCGTTACTATATAATAATGAATTGTGCGATTCTCTATCAAGTAAATAAACCAACGAAGTAGCCTTAGCGAATTACTAATCAAACTGACGAACTAAGAATCTAGTTCGTTATAATTTTAACGAATCAACATCTGATTCGTGAACTCCATTCTTCGCTAAGCTAGTTCGTATATGTCCTTAACGAATTGGACACGAAACAATTTCAATTCGCTAAGGGGAACGAATGGTCCATTAAATAGACTTAATCTTTGACTTCTCATAGTCAAGGTCAAAATTAAGTTGAACATCAATAGTCAACAGTGTAAACCCAGCATCAATTAGGCCACAACTATCGTTGCATCATCAAGATAATGAGCTTGTTAAACTCGCAATCACACTCGTAAGCCTACGGTGATGAGATTGAGACTCAAAACCTAGGTATACTGAGGTTAAACGAACCAAACATAAACACCGAGAGCATGAATACATAATTAACCCAGCAAACGATAATCAAATATCAATTAAAGTCCACCAAGGGTATCGGAATAGCATTCCGATCACATTAAGTCATAAATAATCAAGTTCACCATAACTAATCATAAATCAAATGGGTTTATACACTCGGAAAACCCTTAAACAAAAAATTACATAATTTAACCATAAATACACAATCATTTTTGACGAAAAACATATCGCCGTGTTCATCTATACTTGAGAAACCCAAATATATCTTAGAAATATCGAAATGTGAATGTTGAGATTTCAAAGAAAATTTGAATAGGGTGTCTTTAGGGTGAAGGAAGAAGACAAACAGTGAAGGACTGTTCGTGTTTCTTGTCTTTTATAACCTTGCACGCCACCCGAGGTACAACGTGTATGAATTAGGCAATTCGTTTGAATTAAAGTTAACGAATTAGCTCATTCGCTAGTCCAGTTCTTTACATTAAGGTAGCGAATCAATACATGATTTGTTACATTCTCGTAGCGAATTAAGACATGATTTGTGGCATGATTCGTTAAATATGTATAACGAAGGGATGATTCGTTACAGAGTGCGGAAGTGAATTAGGTGAGCGAATTGTAAACCAGTTCGCTAAAGAATCACCTAGTTCGTTATCCATAATTAACGACTTAGTGTTAACGAATTAAACACTTTATTTAATTTTAAATTAAATAATTAAATGAATTAAATAAATGAATTAAATAAATAAAATAAATAATTCTGAATTATCGAGAACCTATTTATCTCGAAAATTGAATACTTTAAAAACGTTTCATTTTTATGAAACATAACTTAAAATAATATATAAAGAGAGAAAGATAAAATCTTTTTAGTATTTTGTAAAAAATTTAAAGAATGTATATACAAAGAAATATCCGAACATTTAAAAATTGAACAATCTGTTTGTGTTTTTCTATGATTTTAATAAAACCAATACATATTTTTTTTGTGTTTTTGTTGAGTTTGAGCAGAGAATCATATTGACCAAATTGCCCTTCCATCTCAGTTTTTTCAGCGATATTATGACTGGCGTTAAGTCGGTCATTGGTATTGTTGTCCACTTAAATCTAATAACAAATTTTCAAGTGTTTTTGTGATATGATTAATTGGTTTAATTATAGCACAGAATATCAGAAACTATCAGCCTCTAATCTCGGTTCAAGCTTAATTTGATTTTTGCCAAAACACCCCAACTTGACTTAAACCATTATAGTGTTGATCAAAATTTTTGATACCAAATGAGAAATTTTGAGCAATGCATCAAGTTTCCTTTACTATGAGTGAGTATGCACGAGTCCATCTGTTGGCTTACAAACATTGTATCCCCTGGGGTCCGTTTCTTAATGGTATTAAGACGCACGCAAGGGAGGAACAAATGTATGACTAACAACGGATTTTAATCAAGTCAGTAATTTGGATTTGTACGAGGTACAACAGTGATCAAGTTTAATGACTTTGGGTTTACTCTAAAAGCGAGTGAAATATTCATGCATATGAATACCCAGATGATTAAGCCGCATAAAGACTCCCAGTGTCCAGAATCCTAACGCTTGTTATTTGCTTTATTATATTTTTGGTGATCAACAACTATAAGGCTTGAGTATGTCTGGTTATTACATTTCTGCCATCCATACCGAGACTTTTGCTAGAGACTGACACCCCTTTCAATTTGGCGTTTCTTTATGTTTATATCACATACTTTAATCTACTTGGTTGTTTTTAAGACCTACCAATGCACCAATGCAATTAAGCACACAATCTTTTAAGCTTACTTCTTGCTGGACTTGGGGTCAAGATAAACAATGTACTATCATTCTCTCTTTTTGCTTCAAAAAAAAATTTGAGGAGCAAACAAAAAACAAAGAAATAAAGATAAATTTAATCGCCCCAGATAACTTAAGTCTATAAATAAATGGTCGTTCTATCAATCCAACAAGTGAATAATATGACCAATACATGCAAGCATGCTTCACAAACTTAAATAACCGACATAATTTTCAGCGAGAAAATAATCTAAAAACGCATAACGAACGCCCCAACTATTTTCCATTATCAGGTAAATGGCTAACCTGAACATTTACAAGTTAATATCAGGACCAAACATATACACGTACATGTCCGTCAAATGTAGATAATTGACCTAATTTTCAGCAAACGCATGCAAAAATCTTTTTGGATTTTCTCTATACAAACTTCAAAAACACAATATTTTTGTTTTTTTCAATATTCTTATAAACAAAATAAACTTCACATTCTTTTTGGATTTTCGGATTTTTCTGTACAAACTGAAAAGTACATTCTTTTTGTATTTTCAGATTTTAAAATGTTTTTGGTTTTTCAAGAAATATTTTAAAGGAAAATATTAAATAAATAACAGCATTTTTGATTTTTCTGAATTTTCTAATGTTTTTGGATTAAGATTTTTTTAATGTTTTTGGGTTTTATCTATACAAACGAAAAACACAATCTTTTTTTATTTTCTAGATTTTCACCCCCTAAAACCAAAATAAATTTTAAAAGAAAAATTAACAGAAAATAAAGATAGTCATCCTTGTTTAAGGATATCAGCAAGGGTCTTCAATCCGTTTAAACCAAGAAAAAAATTAAAACGTGTTTTGTCAAAAGCTTTGGTAAACAGATCGGCTTTCGGAAAGTCAGTATGTACTTTCTCAAGGTCAATCAACTTCTTATCAAAGCAATCCCTTATAAAGTGATATAGAATTTCGATATGTTTTGTTTTCGAATGTTGTACGGGATTCTTTGTGATAGAAATTGCAGCAGAATTATCAATCAGAATAGGAGTAGTAAGAAACTTCAAACCGTAGTCACGGAGATGTTGTTGTATCCACAAAAATTGGGAACAGCAACTCGAGGCTGCAACATACTCAGCTTCGGCGGTTGAAGTAGAAACCGTTGTCTACTTCTTACACTGCCAGGAAACAAGTCGGTTTCCTAAAAATTGACATCCTGCAGTCGTTGATTTGAAGTTGATCTTGCAACCTCCATAGTCCGAGTCTGGATAAGCTGTAAGATCAAAAGTATCATCCTTGGGGTACCACAACCCGATGTCTGGATTTCCCCCTTCAAATACTGAAGAATTCTCTTGACTGCAGCTAGGTGAGTCACTCGTGGAATTGCTTGATACCTAGCACAAAAACAAACAGCAAATATAATATCAGGGCGAGAAGCCGTTAGATACATTAAAGATCCGATCATGGCACGATAGAGGGTTGGATCCACAATATCCTCCAATTCATCCGGTGATAAATTGTGACCCACGGGAAGAGGAGTAGAAGTGATTTTTCCGGCAGAAATCTTGAATCGGCTCAAGACGTCGTTCACATACTTAGTCTGGTGAATGAAGATTCCGTTAGCAGGCTGGTGAACCTGCAGCCCTAAAAAGAAATTCATCTCTCCCATCGAACTCATCTCGAACTTTGTTTGCATGGACTTCTCGAACTCCTTACACAATGTGTCGTTTGTAAACCCAAAAATAATATCATCAACATAAATTTGGACTAGGAGAAGATCATCACCAACAGTTTTATGAAATAGAGTGCAGTCGACAGTCCCTCGTTTGAAGCTAGTATCAATCAGATGGTCGGCAAGCGTGCCATACCAAGCTCTCGGGGCTTGATGTAGACCATACAAGGCCTTGTTTAATCTGTAAACACGGTTCGGATACTCAGGATCTTCAAAACCAGGTGGTTGTTGGACAAACACCTCTTCGTGTAGTTCACCGTTGAGAAAAGCACTCTTAACATCCATTTGGTAGACCTTGATATTCTTATAAGCTGCATATGCCAGGAAGATTCGAATCGACTCTAATCTTGCAACTGGAGCATATACCTCTGTGTAATCAATACCCTCCTGCTGATGAAACCCTTGCACCACTAGACGTGCCTTGTTTCTGACAATCACACCTCGATCGTCTTTCTTACACTTATATACCCACTTAGTCGGAATCGCATTCTTGACTCTAGCAGGCTTGTCTATTAAATCCCAAACACCCAAACGTGCAAATTGCTGTAATTCCTCTTGCATAGCTTCTACCCAAGAAGGATCTTCAAGTGTCTTACGAGCTGTCATTGGCTCAACTTGAGATAGAAAGCAAGTGAATTTAGCAATATTTACAATTCCCGATGAATGCAAATCAGTATAAGCACACAATATGTTATTATCACTTGACGAAGCAACTTGATGACGTGTACGTACGCCCACATCAAGTTCTCCAATGATGTTTTCCTGTGGATGATAGCCATGAATCCGAAGTGTGGGATTCTCAGGAACAACAACATTATCAAATAAGTTAGTGTAATGTTCACCAAGTTCAGGAGATGAAACATTATCACTGTCAATGTTAATAACTTGATCGTTAACTTGATCATCATCAGAAGAAGTGGAAACATTATCGAGAAAATGATAGTACATTGATCATCTAGTCCCATGTCCAAAAGTACAAAGCTTAAAAGGCTGAGCGCTTAACTGCATTGGTGCATTGATAGTTCTTAAACAAACTTTTAAGGTAAAGTATGTGATATAAATATAAATAACTGCCAAATTGAAATAGGTGTTAGCCTTTTCCAAAAGTTTCGGTAATGAAGGAAAACATGTAATAGCCTGTTATACTCAAGCCTTATGTTTGTTTGATCACCGAAAATAAAAATTCTAAATAAAATGCATCTAGTTTATGGTTAACGCTTCAATGGTGTATGGTCTTATGGCCTCAATTCTGTATTGATGGGATACATTTGGTTTCTAGACACTGTGAGTCTTTATGTGGCTTAATTATCTGTGTATTCATAAACATGAATACTTTAAAAGCTTTTAGAGCAAACCCAAAGTCATTAAACTTGATCACTACCGTACATTATACAAACTCATTACTGACTTGATCAAAATCTGTTGTTAGTCATACATTGTTCCTCCCTTGCGCGCGTCTTAATACTAATAAGAAACGGACCCCAGGGGATACAATATATGTAAGCCTACAGATGAACTCGTGCATATTCATTCATAGTGAAAGAAGCTTAGTGTATTGCTTAATAACAGGGGTAACCTTATAGTGGGGATTATGAGCTTAGTTTTTTATAAATCTATATAATCTTTATTTTGATCACCAGCATAATGGTTTAAATCAAGTTGGGGTGATATGGTAAAAGTCAAACTAAGCCTGAACCGAGATTAGAGGCTGATAGTTTCTGATATTATGTGCCCTAATTGAAAATTAAATCATATCACAAAAACACTCAAACGTTCGTTATAAGATTTAAGTGGACAACAATATCAATGACCGACTTAAGGTTAGTCATAATAACGCTGAAATATAAAACTGCGATGAAATGGCGATTTGGTCAATATGATTCTCTGCTCACTCATAAAAATATGTGTTGCTTTCATATAATAGCTTTCATATGTGTCTTTGTTCTTATTTTGTTTTGCTTTGATTCAAATATATACAAAAATTCAAAAATATTGTGGTTTTGTTTTATTTTCTGCTTTATTTTCAATATTTGAGCTAAAGGGTACAAATTAAAACAAGAAAATATCAAAAAAAAAAATTCCCACACTTATTTAGTTGATTTAAGTTAATTATTTTAACTTGTGTGTTTTGAACGCAAAGCACGTTAACGCATTACATCTTACTCCGAGTGGTAAGATATTTTAGGTAAAGTTCATCGGGACACGGGTTTCGATTCATTATTTAATTCTTGAAATTTAAAATGAAAATTTTCATTTTTAAATTGTTTATTTAACTGCTATTCGTTATGAGTATTCATAACGAATAGAGTCCATTCGCTATCTATTTTGATAACGAATGAGAGTCACACATTCTTCAATTGCATAGCGAATAAGCTTATTCGTTATCATCATTCGCTACCGCTACACTGATAACGTATGACCCCGTTCTGCAGTAATATTGATAACGAATGAAGAACGCATATTTGATTTGTTATGAAACTTAACTTATTGTTCATTCATTAACAGGGTTAACGAATGGACCAACGAATATGAATCATTCGTTAATTTTGAATTACCGAATGGGTCCATTCCTTTGTTTGGGAATGTGTGCAAGTCTTATCCTATATAATAAACGGGAGGTGAATGAATCAGCTCATTCGTTCACCTCGATTACAACAAAAACAAAGCAAACTCTTGCCAAAATTTTCCAGAATTTCGACCATCACCAAATCAACTTTTGTTTATTGATTAAGATTCGTAAGGTAACGACGACGCTCACGTGATGATTTTCGTCAAATTTAATGGTCATTTAACTGGTTAATTAGTCAATTTATTAACTGAAACTAAGTAATAAACCAAAACTAAATTTAAAGCAGTGTTTAATCTTAATGGTAGATTGAGAATGGTTAGCGACATGTATACGCATTCTGTGATGTGTGTATTTTATCGATTTATCGTTATACATGTCTTAATTGAAATTTTGATTGCATGTTGACTCTCTGTGTTTCCAATTATTTGACTTCGACGTACTGGGGTCAAAGTTATTGAATATTAGTATCGATTCGTTAATGTATAACAAATAGATGTCCATTCGTGTTTAAACGAACACTTTCGTTAAACACACATAACAAAAAAGCATCATTTGT
The DNA here is from genome assembly GCF_021521415.1 of Bidens hawaiensis. Lineage (NCBI taxonomy): Eukaryota > Viridiplantae > Streptophyta > Magnoliopsida > Asterales > Asteraceae > Bidens > Bidens hawaiensis. The sequence continues at coordinate 20,737 of NW_027497360.1, read as the reverse complement.
GTCATTATGTAACGAATGAATCTCCATTCGTTACACATACATGACGAATGGACTCATTCATTAATATTTATTCATTCGTTAAGTTGTCGATAATGACTCATGCCATTCGTTATAATGAATGACCTCATTCGTCATAACGAATGAGCTAATGAATGACACTTGTAATTATTTCAAACAGAATTCAATTTATGTAAGTATAAGTTGAAATTTTATTTTTAAGTTAAATATTTATTTTACTGATCTTCGGGTTTGTGTATTTATAGCAATGGCCGATGAGATGATTCAAGATGCTCCTGTTGTCTATCCACAACCTATTGCTCAATAACAACCTCTTGTACAGCAACAACAAGCCCCAGCTACTTCTATGTTGTTGTTAGATAAGAAGCACAATATTTGTGCATTCGTACAGGACAATTTTTCCGATCAGGACATCTTCGGCGATATTATAACATTTTTACGCCGATCCAGGATTCACTACGCTATAACTGCTGATGTACCTGTCCATTTTTGTGTAATCCATCCATTTTGGAATTCAGCAATATATCTGGAGTCCAAGAATCATATTGTTGCTGAGATCAACAAGACAACGATCACAATCACTCCCCCTGTGATACGTCGATTGCTACGATTTGCTGACGACCATGTGAATTCAATAAGACATTGATTCATGTATTATTTCGACGTTTATTTTATTCTAGAGACCTTGAACGTTCCCAATATAACAAGGCGTACTTGTGTGCCCCATAGAAGTACTTATTACATGTGTTAATACATTGCCTTAGGGGACGTAAGGGAGGACTTGAAGAATGTCGGATTATGATTCAATCCGTGTTCGTTGCTATTATAATGAGCAAACCATTCAATTTCTCCGAACTCATCTTTTACCATCTCAAGGAGAATTGTTTGGTGAAGAATCGTCAAAGCAAGTTCTTAATGTATCCAAGATTTGTTCAGCTAATTATACAAGATATGATTCATGATCTTGTAATTGACTAGACTTTAGAAGATGATGTGTTAAAGTTGGAACACATGACTACTGATACAATGAAAAGAATGAAGACATACCACAATCAATCACCAAAAGATCGCCCAAGGACCAAGTTTAATTGGTCACTTGGCGAATCCTGAAATATGTATGTCGTTCTAATGATCGTTGGATACATGACGACTCGGATTCTGAACGTAAAGAGGGACCAGGTGGGAACGATGGTGGTAATGATGAAGGTGGAAATGGTGGAAATGGGGGTGATGGACAACGTGTTGACGTTGAGGTAGCCAGCTCATATGCTGCTCAACGAAAAGGTAATGGCAAGGAAAAACTGCAAGATCAACCGCCCAAGCGTTGTATTACGCACGGTTCGGTAGTGGTCCACAAATCGATTGTGCACCATTAGTTCTGTCTAGTGGTCCACAAATCGGGTTTTTCAAATATCCGGTTCCGGGTATTTAATTGGGTTTGGGTATGACCGGGTATTGAAAAAGCGGGTATTAGCAATACCCGAGTCAGGTCCAGGGATTTTCTCTAAATACCACACCCTATGCATCCGGTTCGGGCCGGCTATTCAAAAACCTAGTAATGGAATAGCTTATTTTCGGGTATTTAAAAAATCCAATTTCCGGGTTTGTTTTGTATTTTTTTCCGGGTATTTTTCAGGTACAGATTGGATTATTTTTAAAGTTGCACTTATTAGGGGCATTTTTGGGTATTTTTCAGGTACTTTTCGGGTAATTTAGGGTATTGATTGGGTATTTGAAAAATCCGGTTTCGGGTATCGGAAAAACCCGGTTCCTGGTATGGAACTGGTTCTAGTTTTCGGATATTATCGTGTATAATTCGGGTTCGGTTCCAGGTACCGGTTTTGGTGCCAAAATGCATACCTTATCCGTACTCTATGGGTAAGGTCGGGTATGAGTTCGGGTATTAAAAACACTTGTACAAAAAAACCGGTTCCTGGTATTTTTTCAGATCTGATTCCGTGTTTAGTTTTTTTTTCACCCCTAGTTCTGTCGGTGACAAGGTTCATCATTGTTGTTATGGTCCGGTAGGAGGTGCTACTTGTCACAGCCCAACCTACGGCGGAAATGCCGAGGCGCGAATTGATTGCTCATAGCTTTTCAAAGATTACTATCATGCATTATTAAAATGACAATATCTATTAATTAAATTAAGTTTTCAAATAAATCAAATACAAACAAACACATAATCATTATCATACAACATTACAACTTATATCACAAATGATCTTGATTAATTATTTTCTAACTTAAATTCTTCACTAAATTTTCACCAACATGCATTAAATTCCAACGATAACCTGCATATGCGTATTGTTGGCAGCAGATTTTTATCCTCGGGATTGATCATGACTTAAGGATTTCAACATATCCTGCCGGTGCAAGTATTCTCAGGATTACATTTCTCTAATCCAATTGTCCTTTACTGTTCTATTTGTTTTGCAGATATAACCACGTGTTTAATGTGCTAATAAGAGACGTGGGGTTGCAGCGGTTATTTATGAGGATTCATCAACTCGAACGTGTGAAGAAACGGATAGTGGAAGACTTAGTCTAGGGTTTATTCCGGATTTCTCGGATGTTCAGTTGTATTCTTTTGTTTATTTAAACGAGCTGAATTGGTCATTTAGAACACACACCTCATACTCATAGCTACTGAAACTCATTGTAACACATAGTATTTGATCGATTTGCAGCTCCAACACTTGTAGTCAACTTTTTTTGTTATTAATAAATAGACGGTGATAGTTTTCACCATCTGGGGGGTGTGCCGGAGATCCTCAAGATCAAGGGTTTTTTCCCTCGAAATCAAATCATTGTGTTCACCATATTTTTGATCAAGCACTCTACCTCACATACGAATTTGATCACAAAATTACTTTGTTAATTTTTGACTGAAACAATTTGGCGCCCACCATGGAGCCAACGGTGCTTTGATCATTATTAACCCTCAAATTAAACCCTACTTTCAACATCCACCACATGTCTTCCCAACCGAACAGTGTTTCCTCTTCTGCCGCAACTTTAGATTCATCTGTGAGGCCTCCTATGCCTCCTCCTCCTGCTGGCGGTATCCCGAAGAAACCTGACAACACTAAGAAGAAACCTGCTACTCCCGTGTTCTCAGGATCGAGACCGTCTCCCCAGGATCCCATCATGGCATCTAACAACGACCTTTTGTCTATGTATAGACAGTTACAGGTACAGATGGATCGCCAGAACAAGACCAACCAGATGCTCGTGAGGGAACTGGTAGATATCAGGAAAGCCAAGAAGCCGGTGTAAGAATTCACACCACTAGTCCCGAGATCTCTTGATTTCACTCCTCCAGGATCTTCAGGATTGGTGCGTCCAGAGTCGACCATGGAATACAACCCTGGATCCTTATCTTTACAGCACTCGGGGTCTGCAGGGTTGCACTCATCTGGATCCCAAGGACACTTGCATGCATCCTCTGCTGGGCCTTTTCAACATGCAGGATCCTCAGGATTGTCGCAGCAGGGAGGACCCTCAGGAATGTTTCAACAGTCCGGGTCTTCAGGATTGTTCCATCAGACGGGATCCTCAGGTCCTTATCAGCAGGCGGTATCCTCAGGATTTCAGCAACAGGAAGGATCCTCAGGAGTGCCTTCACCATGATTCTCTAATCCTCAACAACTATTTGCTTAAACTCAGCGGGTTGCAGGATTCTCTGGGGTGCACCAGGGAGACTTTATCCCAATGCAGGCTAGCACTTCGACCACTCCATTTGCAACTCTAGGAAATACTATGTTTGGGAATGCAAGCTACAATACCCAGACTGTTCCTTAGAATATTAATCAGGGTAACACTTTCAATACAATTCCCTTTAATGCTAATCAAGGATATTTGCAGGATGCAGGTATAAGTTCAAGTTTAGCCCGGGAATTATAGAAGCTTAAAGACATGATCTCATATGTTCCTGGTGTAATCCATCCATAGCTGAAGTTCCCACTGATAGTCACAGAATATCACGATTTGTGTCGTCAATTAGTGACGTACAGATCCTAAAACGGTTTCAAACCCCAAATATGAAACTGTATGATGGCTCAACGGATCCTGAGGAACATGTTGCACAGTATAGAGAGCGTATGGAGATCAACCCAATTCCTATAGAAATCAAGGAAACATGTCTTTGCAAGGGGTTTGGGTCTACCTTGACTGGAGCAGCCATGAAATGGCTACTGAGTATTCCTCCTAACACCATCACCTTCTTTTCTCATTTAGTTAACTTCTTCAATAACCAGTTTTCTTGCAGTAGAACATTTGAGAAGATGACAGGTGATCTTTATAGGGTTACCCAGAATCCTGGGGTGTCCTGGAGAGATTTTATTACCAGGTTTAGCAAGGAGTCGCTGGAGATCCCAAATCTAAATCCTACTTAGACAGTGGAAGCTCTTAAGCTGGGGTTACAGAAAGACTCCTCTTTCTATGATGACCTTGTTATGACTCTGTGCAGGTCATTAGATGAAGCAAGAAGCAGAGCTCTAAGGTTTATCAGACTAGAGGATGATAAGAAAAGCTATAAGAAGATCGATATCCCGAAATATGATCAGATGAACAGGAAAGGAGAATCCCCGAGAAAATCATATCGATCAAAACCTTACTATATGCCCGATAACCCTAGGATTAATGTAGTAGATGATGCAGATGATGAAGATGATGAAGAATATCCTAAGATCTCTGAATATTGTTTTTCTGTTGATGTTGGTGGATTAATGTATTCCATGAAGGACTTAGGTGAAAAAGCCAGGTGACCAAAGAAGATGGAGAAACAAGGAGCCTGGAAAGACAAGTCAAAATGGTGTGCCTTCCTTGAGGATTTTGGGCACTTGACTGATGATTGCATTGCACTCAGAAGGGAGATTAGCTATCTTCTCAGAAAGGGCCACTTGAAAGAGCTACTCGGTCGAAAGAAGGGAAAAGAACAAAATCCTGAGAAAGTTCCTGAGAAGGCAACTCCTCCACCAGCAAATGCAAAAACAATTATGTTCATATCCAGAGGATCTGACATTTGTGGAACCTCTTATTCTGCTGCGAAAAGAAATGCTGATCAAAGGAAATTAGAAGTGGTTGATAGGCCAACAAAGACATCCATTCTCACTCAAGAAAAGACCATATCCTTTGATGAAAGCGATAGAGTCAATGTTCAAGATCCTCACCATGATAGTTTGGTAATAACGTTATATGTGGCTAACAATTATGTGCGCGGGATCCTCATCAATGGTGGAAGCTCTGTCAACATTATCCAACTAGATGTGCTGAAAAAGATGAATATTTCTGAGGATGAGATTATCCCCGGGTCCTAAGTATTGGTTGGATTCAGTGGAGAAACTAAGAACACTATTTGGGATATCAAGCTCCCAGTATATGTTGAAGGGGTAAACAAAATGCAAAAAATTTGTGTTATTGACTGCTTGTCTTGTTGCAATATCATATTAGGTAGGCCCTGGATACACGACATGGAAGCAGTCCCCTCCACTTATCACCAATGTGTGAAACTCCTAAGTCCGTGGGGAGTTATCAAGGTCATCAGTGATCAACAAGATGCAAAGAATTGCTACTCCTCTTCTATGAAGTGTACTGCCAAATCTTAGCAGGCGTAGCAATTACAGAAGCCAGCACGAGGCGTAATGGAGGCTAGGGAAAAAGAAATTAAAGAAGTACCTCTTTATCCCGAGGATCCTGAAGTCAAAGTGCTGATAGGAACTGACATTCCCGAGGATATTGAGTCAAAATTGCTCGATTTCCTCAAGTCAAGGCGATCAACATTTGCATGGAAACATGAAGATATGATAGGTATTTCCAAAGATATTATAACACATAAACTTGGAATTGATAATTCTTTCAGGCCAATCCATCAAAAGAGAAGAAAATTTGCACCTGAAAGAAACATAATCATTCAAGAGGAAGTAGAAAGACTTTTGAAAGCAAATATGATTAGGGAAGTTCAATATCCCCGATGGTTAGCAAATGTGGTGGTTGTACAAAAAAAAAAGTGGCAAATGGAAAGTTTGTGTAGGTTTCACATACTTGAATAAGGTATGCCCTAAGGATCCATTCCCTCTACCACACATAGATTCAATGGTAGACGCTACAGCTGGCCACGAAATGCTGACATTTATTGACGCATCCTCAGGATTTTAACAAACCCAAATGGAACCTTCAGATCAAGAAAATACAGCCTTCATGACTCCTACAGGTATTTATTGTTATATTGCTATGCCATTTAGACTTAGAAATGCAGGTGCAACCTATCAGAGGTTAGTTAACATGATGTTCAAAGAGCAACTGGGGGACACGATGGAAGTTTATATTGATGATATGGTGGTGAAGTCCAAGAAAGCTGAGGATCACCTCCAGGATCTCAAGACTGCATTTGATATCCTCGACATATAAAATATGAAGCTGAACCTTCGAAGTGCCATTTCGGAGTGAAGGCTGGCAAGTTCTTGGGATACATGGTAACCAAAAGGGGAATAGAGGCGAGTCCAGAGCAGATATAAGCTATCCTGAATCTGAAATCGCTAACATCAGTCAAGGATGTTCAAATGCTAACAGGCAGGATAGCAGCGCTCAACAGATTCATATCCAGATCCTCAGAAAAGTGCAAAGAATTTTATGATATCCTGAAGAAAAATAAGAAGTTCGAGTGGACCAGTAAGCATGAGGAAGATTTAATATCCTTGAAAGCTTATCTTTCTTCTGCTCCTCTGCTGGTAAAACCCGAGGAAGGTGAACCTCTATCTCTATATCTAGTTGTATCATATAATACTGTAAGTGCAGTTTTAGCCAAGGATCACGAAGGTCAACAACATCCCATCTATTATGTAAGTAAAAGTCTTTTGGATGCTGAAGCCATGTATTCTTATATTGAGAAACTAATTTTAGCACTTGTTATGGCATCTACTAAACTTAGACACTATTTCGAAACTCACCCTATATGTGCTAAAACTAATTACCCTATAAAATCTGTTTTGAGAAAACCAGAAATGTCAGGTAGGATGGGAAAATCGGCTGTGAAGCTGAGTGCTTATGATATATCATATGAACCTAGGACTGCCATCAAATCCCAGGCAATAGCAGACTTTGTGGCTGATTTCACCTGTGAACTTAAAGAAGAGGCAGACTTGGAAGTCCAACAACTTGAGGAAACCGAAGATAAGTGGACTCTATTCAATGATGCTGCTTCAAATGTTAGAGGAATAGGTCTTGGGATCTTGCTAAAATCGCCACATGGGGACATTATACCTCAATCCATATCCTGCGGATTTCAAGCCACAAATAATGAGGCATAATATGAAGCTTTGATAGCAGGATTACAATTAGCAATCGACATGAAAATCAGGTTTATTCAAGTACTTGTTGATTCATTATTATTAACTAATCATTTTAATGGTTCATATGCTGTTAGAGGAGAAAAACTAATGAAATATTAAGAGCTAATAAAAAAACTAGCAAAGTGTTTTGAAATGTTTGATATTTCACAGGTACCTAGAGAAGAGAATGTTGAAGCAGATGCCCTGGCATATTTAGCTTCATCTTTCAGGATACCGGAAGGTGTCAAGATTCCTACCATACATAGCCTGAGCCCAACAATAGGAGAGCAGGGTGTCAATGAAATATCAGACGATGATGAAGATATGGGAGTCAAGAATCCTGAGGATAATGAAAATTCTTTGATTATCCCGATCAGGAAATATATTCAGGATGGAGTTATCCCCAAGGATGAAAACCCAAGAGCTTTTCTCACAAAGGTAGTCCCATATACTATAATGAATGATATATTATACAGGAAATCTCTTGCATGACCATATCTTAGGTGCTTGGAGAAGTTAGAAGCTCAAGAAGTTCTTCAGGATATCCACGAAGGAGATTGTGGGAATCACACTGGGGGCAGAGCACTATTCTCTAAAATCCTGAGGACAAGATACTTTTGGCCAACGATGAAGAGGGATGCTATGAATTATTCTCATAAATGTGATGGATGCCAAAGACATAGCAACATTTTGCACTAGCCAGCAGAACCCTTGTATTCCTGTTATATCCCCTTGGACTTTCATGAAGTGGGGAATGGATATTGTTGGAAAGCTATCCAGAGCTCGAGGAGGAAAAGTCTTTATGCTGGCTATGACTAATTATTTATAATGGTGGATTGAATCAGAAGCCTTTATTCAAGTCGGGGAGAAAGAGGTTATCTCATTCATCAAACGCAATATCTTGACAAGATTTGGAATCCCAGCAGAGATAGTGTGTGACAATGGCTCACAATTCATTGGCAAGAGAACAACTAAGTTCTGTGCCAGTTGGGGAATCAAGATGATCATTTCAACACCTGTCCATCCTCAGGCTAATGGTCAGGCCGAATCAAGAAACAAAATCATTATCAATAACCTAAAGAAAAAGTTGGGATCTAAGAAAGTAAAGTGGGCCGAGGAACTACCTTTTGTTCTTTGGGCAGATAGGACCACTTCAAAGAATGCTACTGGTCAGAATCCTTTCTCATTGGTATTTGGAGCTCAAGCAGTTATCCCTACATATATGGTTATCCCTACAGCTAGAGTCGGTCATCAGAATCCCGAGGATAATACTCACACTGCGTTCTAGAGTTTTTAATTAAAAGAAAGGAAAGTATAAGATTGGATAGGATGGGAGAAGAAAAGAAAGTGGATGCATATAATGCATTCTCAAGGTTAATGAAAAATGAAAGAAATGGGAAGAAAAGAAATGGTTAATTACATTCTTTAGTTTAAATGAAAGGAAATGAAAAGTAAAAAATGTGTAGTTTTACAAATATAGCCTTTTTAAAACAATTATTAGATGTAGATTGAAGGGTAAAGTGGTAATTTTAAATATTTATCCTTTCCTTTCTTTTCAAAGCATGCCAAATTGGCAAGAAAACTTTGGGACTTAAAACACCCAAGTTTTCCTATCATTTCCTATCATTTCTTTTTAAAAAAAACTCAAGAATGAAGATTCAAACTAAAATCTTATCATTTCCTTTCTTATCCCATGGAAAAAAAACTCAAGAATATAGTGTCAAAGTCTACTTGAAGATCTGGATGCAATAGAAGAACTCATGGTTTTAGCAAAGATGAGAATGACATCTTATCAACAGAAGACAGTAAAGTCCTACAACAAGAATATCAGGATTCATGTCGGACCGGTGCGGGACACGGTTTCCCAACGATTCACGGGGCAACGTGTTAGAGTGCGGAATCCTCTAACACGGCGATTCGGTGGTGATCAACAACGCACGGTTACGATTCCTAAGACGGTTTGACACCTAGGGACGGAGGAAAAGACCGACACGACGAAGATGGGCAGAGAGGTTTTTCGGCAGTAGCAGGTTCGTGACTGTGTGTAATGTGTGCTCTCACTTGTGAAATTTCCTAAGTTTCGTTTATATATCGTATACTGATTCGATCGAATGAGTATCTCATTCGATCGAATGAGTCCTGGTTCGATCGAATCAGTCACTGATTCGATCGAATCAGTTTCTTTTGACATTTTCAGTCCGTTAACTTGGTTTCACGATCGTTATTTTCATATCGAACCATCCTGATAGAACTGGGGACATACACATGACATTTCATGTCCTAACAAACTCCCCCTTGGATCCAGTTCTATTTACTTATAATCAATCGAGTTCTCTTGCTCGATCGTAACTCCCCCTTGGAGTTATCTCACTCTCTCTTTTCTCAAAGCTAGTGGTGCGCACGTTGCATCCACGAACTCCTTTCTTCATGAAGTTCTCTCAAGATCAAATGGTTCAGCCAGTCAGACTTACCATAGGTTCCGCATATCCTGAGAAGCTGTCAATTGGAATTTTAGATAAACATTTAAGCACAATCTATCACAATGTTCCAAAACAAATTACATTCAACTCAAGAACAATTACAATCAGAAGATTAAACCTTGAATTACAACAAGAAACAAAATAAACATGACAATTAAGCTTCAGTTTCTTGTGCATACTTCTTCTGTTGCTCTTTCCAGTTTGATCCTGCATGTATGTCATAGGCAAAGCAAATCCTAATGACATTTCTATACGTTAATGCTTGCTCTCTGTCTTCGGGGGCATAAAGAATCTCTGTCTTGTATAGTGTATAGACATCCTCCCGTGACAAGTTTGTGAGCCACATAGGATCAAATATGCGAATTGTGCTCCAATTTCCATTGTCGTTGAGCACGATAACTGCTTCATGCAGTCTTCCATCATAGTACCAATGCCTGAATGCTTTGTAGAAGTCCTGCTTCATCTTTCTTAGAGGAATCTTCTTCATCGTGAGTGGTGGCATGTACTTCAAGATAATCATTGGCCTGTTGGTGATCGGATCGATCTCCTTTTTACTTGTATATCTCTTTGGCCTCTGTGGAGTGATCATCTTCCATTTTGAGTTGTATTCCTTTCGCAATACACTCTGATAGTACGTGGCAAATGGAGATGAACTGGCGTAAAGCATATCAAGATAGTTCAGACGGTTTAGATCATAAGTAGGAAGAGTCTTCAAGTCAGTGATACGTTGAAAGTACTCAACCCCTTTTTCTCTCTTGATAGCAATGCAATTAAGATCCTTCAGACACGCCCAAGCAATAATCTCTCCTGAAGTTCTACGACCCTTCATCTTATAAGACGTTGTGTGAGGAATGGTCGGCTTTGCTTGTCGTCTGGACCTTATCTTCTCAAGAATAGCGTTGAAAGCTTTCTTGCATTCTTCTGTTTTCTCAACGAATTCGGCTTGATCTGCTTCAGAAGGCTGTTTCATTGTGTTTGACCTTTTGTCAGCCTTCTTCTGTATTTCCTCCTCTGTTACATTTTGGAAGAAACTTGCAGAGTTAGGAAGATTGTCAGTTTGAGACGTGTAGTATTCTGGATATTCTTCCTGTGTCAAGTCTTCCATTTCAACTTCATCAAATTGAGAGGGATCAGCGGCCGTAGATGATGTTGAGTCAGGTGTAGCAGCCGAAGAAGATGTTTGTTCTGTTGAAGGCAAAGCCAGATACTTGCCTGTTTCTTCATTGTATAGCTCAAACATTTGTTCCAGTTCTTCTTCTGTGAAATTGTGTGAAATTTCACCTTCTTCCAAGTCTCCACTTGCGAAGTTTTGCTGCTCATATGGATTGTCCAGTAAAAACGTGAAATATTCCGCTGCTGTTTTTGATTGCAGCGGTTGGACATTAAACGGATCAGCATCACCTGGTTGATTAAAAACCACAATGTAACACAAATTTTAAATAAACATATGTAATATCATAAACATGAAATACAATACCATTACATATGAAACTAAGTTTACACACAAATCATTAATTAAAAAGATTTAACATTTAAGTCCTCACTACATTCACTCAAATTCCTCTTAAATACCTTCACCTCCATCATCAGAAGAGTCCAGTTCGTCTGTGTCCACATCGACATTGGTTGGACCTTCCAGACGAAGAACATCTCCTTTCAGCTCGGTCACTTTTGCTTCAAGGCTTAGATTTGACTCTTTCAGCTTGTTGATCGAAGATCCTTGTTCAGCGACAGTAGCATTTAGCTGACTGTTTTCAAGCCTGAGCATTTCGTTCTCAGCTTGAAGTTTAGCAATCTGCTCATCTCTGAGTCGATTCTGTTCTTCTTGCTCTGTCTTGAACAATAACATCTTCATCATAGCCTTGTGAAGATCAGCAATTTCAGATGCAACCTTTTGAGGTATAGACATTTCCGGTTGAGGTTGAGGAGTAGGTTGTGGTGCTGACTGCGGTGTTGGTGGCTGTGCTGGTTGAGCAGGAGGGGCAGCAGATGTCCCAACTGATGGTACCATTGAAGGACGTGGTTGATCGGAAAATAAACTCCGATACTTTCTTGTAACCTTCTTCTTCTGCCTCTTTGCAGGCCTTTCTTCAGTCGCATCTATCTCAGCCGGTTGTTTCTCGGCTCTAACTTCTTCACCAGCCTCCAGATCCTCAACATTTAAATACCAATCAGCCTGTTTTTCAGCTTCTGTCCTTGTGTCTTCCGGGACCGCCACCTCCTCAGTGTCAGAATCGTCGCTGGATTCCTGATACGGTAAATTCTCGACGTCTGAATCACTGGCAGCATTTCTCCACTTCCTCTTCGGAGGGGCCCTGTAGGACGGATTGACTATATGCCCGAAGCATCGTTTGAGTGGTGGCCTGGTGGGACGTTCTTTGTAGGATTTGAGACGGTTGAGAGTCTCATTCTTCATGTGGTCCAGTTTCACCACATCACCTTCATTTTCTTTCAGTAGACCCGGTGCTTGAGTATCAACTATCATCTGAACGAACCTCGGGTACTGAAGAAACTTCTCGCTCTTCCCTTGTTTCAACGTGATGTTTTCCACCATATGACCAAACGTCATTTGAGAGAAGTTGTAGGGGCGGTTCATCACCAGAGCAGCTACGGTGAACTGCATGCTTTCCCTCAGCTTGTCAAAGCTAGTTCGTTGAGGCCCCAAGCAATGCATCACCACGTGTGCCAGATACTTGAATTCGGGGCACAGGTTGGCTTTGTGAAGCAGACCGGCATTGAGATCGCCGTCATACTTCATTCTTGCGAAACATCCTCTAGTTGCCGCAGGATGTAATGATGTAGGGTCTGATTCTAAGTCTACAAAGCCGCAGACTTCTCGGATTACCTGGGCAGATATTACGATGGCATGCCCTCTGACCGTGGAGCGAATAACCGACGGCACGACTGTTTTGTCGTGCGTGGCATTCCTCCAGAACTCTTGTTGAATTGACATTATAGGCTCAACGATCCTCGAGATAGGTCCAGAAATCCTTGACCTCTTCAGAAATTTGATAACTGTTGCAAAATCCTTCCCGTGGCTAGACTTTTCGTCCAGGAAAGCCACGATATTGTGCTTGATAGACGTTTTGAATGGAGCAACCACTTCTGCAACTTCAGCCATTGAATCTGTAAACTTAAACGTGTTAGAACGAACAGATATCGAAACGACTGAATGCGTTTAAAATTTTCAAATTTTCTGGACTAGTTCGATCGAACGAGCAACACATTCGATCGGTTGAGCTATTCATTCGATCGAATGAGATCTGGTTCGATAACAGACAATCGAATGAGATAGATCTTATCATTTACTTCTGATTCGATCGAACTACTAATCGAATAAGTCACATTCGATCGAATAAGGAACTCGTTCGATCGAATAGACTGATTCGACTCATTCAAGCAGAAGCCCAGAAATGAAGAACACCCGAACCCGGAAAACCAAAACGACCAAAAACCCGATCAAAACACGGTTAAAAACAAGTAAAACTTACATTTTTGTAATCTACGTGAAAAACTGAATAAAGTGATCGGATCAAAAAGAGGGTTTGAGAAAAACAAATTTGAGAGAGAAAATCCGTAATATTTTTCGAATAATTCTGTCCGATCGAATAAGTTTGAATATTTATACTGTTTTTGGACTTATTCGATCGAATGGACTTGTTCGTTTGGATCATTCGATCGAATGAGATTCTATTCGATCGAATGAGTCTCTTCACAACTGTTCGCATTCTCTCACACACTGATTCGATCGAGTTATTCATTCGAATAGCAACCTATTCGATCGAATGAGGGAAAACATTTGAAAAATAAATTTTTTAAATTTCTTATTTCCCGTCCATCGATCGTGATGCCTTTGAACCTGCACGAAAACATAAACTTTTGACACTTGGTTAGTTTTCTTAGACATTTTCCAATCCTGAGAGCTTCGTTCCTACAGAACATATAGATCATAATACATTAGTAACAAATGGAAAAATATCAGGCTCAAACATCTTTGGGTTTTCTTGTCACTTCATTCTTTCTTTCATGCACAGCCTGTTGCACAGATGAACATTTAGCAACCTGCATGAAGTTTTCTTTCATTCCTACACACTGGATAAACATTTAGTAGGAACAGACAGGGATCAGACTACCTGTCACGATGATTTCTCATTAAAAAAAAACAGAATAAAATTAAAAAAAATTAATTCAGAATAAAAATCTTTTTGTATGTTTTTTTTTTTTTTTTTTTTTTTTTTATAATATTCAAACTGAAATAAACAACTGTACAAAAATTTAAAACACATTATTTTTGGTTGAGAAGGATCTATAATAAGAAATCATACAGACGTATATGACTATCTACTGAGGCTTTTCGGGAATTTTTTTTTTTTTTTTTTTTTTTTTTTTTTTTTTTTTAACAGAATATACGAAGTTAAACAAGACATAATGAATATTCTTTTTGTGAGAAAGATCCGAACAGGAATCATACTAATTACGTGACTGTCACACAGATCCGTGTTTAGCTGTATTATGACATAAAGAAACAGGTTGTGAGCATGTAAATAACTTAAAATGGTTTTCATCGTTTCTGTGATACGAGTTAGGATCAATTATGTCTCAAAATTTAAGTGGGTAACAACTCAGAGATTATGATGCCTCCTATCTATTCTCAAAGCGTATTTGGCTTTCCCCAAGTCACCCCGAATTGACCTTGACCCATAGTGTCTGATTAAGGTTGTAAGTGTCTTCATCTGCTTCCCGTTTTCTTTCTTACTCCATGATTGAGAAGTCTTGACATTGTTAACTCTAGAATGTTTCAATCACTCATAAGGTTAAACTTTTTTTTTTTTTTTTTTTTTTTTTTTTTTTTTTTTTTTTGAATGTTACATAGACTTCAGAGTAGTAAACAATTGCAAGTCCCGAATCTGGATCACTGCAGTTTCTTCACACACTATCTTTACAGGAATCAGAACACTTATGGGCTCGTGTATGACTGGGTAATCGCTTTTCTGCCTATCATTCGGAAAGATATATATGAAGACATACAAAACTCTTAAGGAGTTTCCACGTAAAATCGAGTAGATTTAGTTTGTATCACATCTACTTTTACGCACCATAAAAAGCTACCATGACACACAATGACCGTTCTAAAGCCTTTTAAGCCTAATAACTTCACTAGTTAAGCTCACAGAATCAGTGTATCTATCATTTTCCAAGGTTGGATCAATTTCTCATTTTCTGAATATATATGAATGTCCTTTTTTTAAAAAAAATAACGTTTAAATTATTTCGCCCCGATCAAGTCAAAGTCTTCAGGTAAACGGCTATCCTGAAGATCCAATGGATCAACTGGACCGACCACATACGAGTATGTGTCCTTCTAACTAAGTATAACCGACTATTTTTCAGCGAAAGAATAAAAAACCCATCAAAACCCGCCCCGATCACTTTCAGTCATCTGGTTAATGGCTATCCTCATAATCTACTAGTAGAAGTAAGGACCAAAACACATCCGAAAATGTGTCCATCAAACTGAGGTAACCGACATAATTTTAAGCGATAGTGATGTATAAAAATTTAATATAAGAAAAATGAAAATAAGCTGTACAGAAATAACAAATCTTTTTGATGTCTCAGTATGATAGCGTCTGTGTACTATCACCTTTCTTGTAACAAGATCAACTTCTCAAAATTTTGAAAATTTTTGGTTTTTCTTGAAACCTTTCTCCCCCTAGAATTTATAAAAAAAACAAAATCTTTTTGGATTTTTTTTTTTAAATTTTTAAGAAAAGAAAAAATGAAAACAATTTAAATGATATCTTCAGGAACATCTTCTGATATACGTTTAACGCCGTTGATCTCTAGTAAATATAAAAACCGTGGTTTATCAAATGCTTTAGTGAAGAGATCAGCGCGTTGTTCCTGAGTGGGGATTTTTATCACATCGATTAACTTCTTTTCGTAGCAGTCACGAAGGAAGTGATATCGAATTTCGATGTGCTTCGTTTTGCTAAAATGGACCGGATTTTTGGTAATTGAAATTGCAGCAGAATTATCAATATATATGGGAGTAGTAGAACATTCAATACCGTAGTCACGCATTTGTTGCTGAATCCAAATAACTTGAGAACAGCAACTGGCAGCCGCAATATATTCCGCCTCAGCTGTTGAAGTGGAGACTGACGTCTGCTTTTTGCATTGCCACGTTACTAAACGACTTCCAAAGAACTGACATCCTGCTGTTGTTGATTTGTAATCGAGTTTACAACCACCATAATCCGAATCACTATACGCATGAAGATCGAAGTTGTCATCATAAGGATACCAAAGACCCCAATCTGGAGTACCCTTCAGATAACGCAAAATTCTTTTGACTGCAATCAGATGGGAGACCTTCGGCTTTGACTGGTAACGTGCACAGAGACACGTAGCAAACATTATGTCTGGCCGAGAAGCAGTCAGGTACATTAGAGATCCGATGATCCCTCTATAGTGAGTTGGATTGATCAATTCACCCTTCTCGTCAGGATTAATCCCGTGATTAACCTCTAAAGGAGTTCCCTGTGAAGAAGAACTCAACATCTCAAACCGTTTCAAGATGTCATTGACGTATTTTGTCTGGTGAATGAAGATACCGGAATCTTTTTGATCAACTTGAAGTCCTAAGAAGAACTTCATCTCACCCATGGAGCTCATTTCAAATTTTTCTTTCATCACTTGTTCGAACTCCTTACAAAGTGTTTTATTCGTGGACCCGAAGATGATGTCGTCCACGTACACTTGTACCATAATTAGATCTCCTTCTTTTTCTTTTGAGAATAGCGTGCAGTCAATGGTTCCCCTTCTAAACCCGTTGTTCCGAAGGTGTTTGGATAGTTCTTTATACCAAGCTCTCGGGGCTTGGTGAAGACCGTACAAAGCCTTGTTGAGCAGATAGGCTTTGTCCTTGTGATATGGGTCTTCAAAACCTGGAGGTTGTGCCACATATACGGTCTCTTCGATGTGACCGTACAAAAAGGCACTCTTGACGTCCATTTGATATACTTTGAATTTCTTGAAAGATGCATACCCCAAGAACATCCGGATTGCCTCCAAACGAGCAACCGGAGCATATACCTCATTGTAGTCTAGGCCTTCGATTTGCCTAAACCCTTGGACCACCAGGCGGGCTTTGTTGCGAACAATCACTCCACGATCGTCACGTTTACATTTTAGTACCCACTTAGTGCCAATTTTCTTCTGTCCTTTGGGGAGATCCACCAGCTTCCACACACCAAGTCTTTTAAACTGCAATAATTCCTCTTGCATGGCTGAGACCCAGTTGGGATCTTTCAGCGCATCGGTGGTGCTGTGTGGTTCTTCTTGTGCTAAGAAGCATTCATGGGCATTAAGAGCAACTGATCCTGACTCCATCATTTCTGTGTAGAGACCAAAATTCAGCTGTCGACGAGTTTTGACACCCTGTTGAATGTCCCCTATAATGTTGTCTTGTGGATGATCACGTTCAGTCCTAACAACCGGATTGTCAGGAA
Source organism: Bidens hawaiensis (assembly GCF_021521415.1). Taxonomy (NCBI): domain Eukaryota; kingdom Viridiplantae; phylum Streptophyta; class Magnoliopsida; order Asterales; family Asteraceae; genus Bidens; species Bidens hawaiensis. The sequence continues at coordinate 3,391 of NW_027497360.1, read as the reverse complement.
CGACAACATTTTGTTCCAAGTTAGTTAAGTTCGGCTCAGGAACTGGAGCGGATTGTGGTGCCTCTGAAGTAGACGTTAGAGGCTGATCTGCATTCGGCACTTCTTGATTTGACGATGAAGGTTGTGAAGTAACCTGAGTTGGTGCCGATTGTACATCATCTGTTGGAGATTCATCTTCAGATTCAGATTCGGAAGATTCTTGAACTTGATCGCTAGACTCTGTGGAGGAAGATGATGACGGACCAGGATGAGTTGAAGATTGCAAAGATTCATCAGGAGGTGCATTTTGCGCCTCATACATCATTTGAATAGCAATCTCATACAGATTGAAAGACTTGAACAATTTGTCATAATCAAACAACCAGTCTTCTCCTGTCCCCTTGGCTGGTTCTGTGTAACGTTGAACATCGACATGGTACCATTCTTCAACTAATTTTGTTGTTCTGTTGAAGACCCTTTTGAGAGGTACGCTGTAACCCAGAAAATAACCCTTGATAATCTTCTCCTCGAACTTATTATCAACGTGCCTTTTAAGTAACGTGCAAAGAGCTCCGAATGGTTCCAGGTGCTCTAAGTTAGGCCTTCGTCGTTGAAGAAGCTCGAAACTTGTCTTGCCGTGGCGCTTGACAATGCCTACCCGATTTAATGTGAAACAGGCGTTGGCAATTGCCTCACTCCAAAACGTAACAGGTAACACTGAGTCGGCTAACATTGTTCTTGCTGTCTCGATTAACGTACGATTTTTCCTTTCTGCAACCCCGTTCATTTGTGGAACATATGGAGCACTGAACTCCTGAACGATCCCTTTTTCTTTGCAGAAATTTTCAACATTCGCATTTTTAAATTCTGTACCGTTATCTGACCGCATTCTTCGAACCTTCAGATTGTATTGAGACTCAATAGTTGTAACCAGCAGTTGTATACATCCAAACGTTTCTGATTTTACTTTCAAGAAAAACACCCAAGAGAATCTAGAATATTCATCAGTAACCACTAGACAGTATGAGTGCCCAGAGATACTTTTGACGCTTATTGGGCCAAAAAGATCCATATGAAGGAGTTCCAACGGAATATCAATCGAGTGGAAACTCTTAGACTTGTGGGACCTTTTTATTTGCTTTCCTGCTTTGCACTGCACACACAAATCAGGGAGACGAAAGCTTCTCAGATTAACTCCCTCAACTAGTCTGTTGTGCACAAGCTTGTTCATGTTCCTGACATTTATGTGTCCCATCCGTCTATGCCATAAGACAGTATCACGTTCGGATGCCTTGGACACAAAGCATGTCGCCGTTGGAGACGATGACCCTGCCTTAGCCATATCCAGAATGTAGAGATCACTCTGGCGTGCAGCTGACATTAAAACCTTGTCTTCAGGAAAGTTGAAATCCTTAGCCAAGATGTGGCAATCTCGGTCGTCAAACATAACTTTGAAACCTTTGTCGCAGATTTGACTTATCGACAACAGGTTGTTCTCCAACTCTTTGATGAAATTAACTTTCTCAAACGAAATTCGCCCATTAGACACAATTCCTTGGGCCGTGATATAACCTCCTTGATTTCCTGCAAAGGAAACTGCACCTCCTTTTATTTGTCTGACACTTGAAAGGAGATTCATGTTTCCAGTCATGTGCCTGGAAGCTCCTGAGTCTATGATCCACATGTTGAATCTTGGATCATATAGAGCAACCTGCACACAAAAACAAAAGGTTTAAATATCATTGGAAACCCAAGCCTTTACGGTCTTGGGTTTTCCATTTTCATCACGAATGTACAATTCAATCCATTTACCCTCATTAACACTGTTTTCTGGTTTGACATTGTTGTCAACAGTGTTAGTTTTCTTTGGTTTCCAAAAGTCAGTCTTCTTCTCAACATGTTTGAGATAGATGGTTGAAGACTGAGTTTCACTTGTCGAAGTGGAAACATTTGGATCTGAGGGGTTTGGGGATTGGTGTGGTGAGGTTGGCTGAGGTTTCCGAGGAGAAACCGACCTCGGTGTGTGAAACCGTTCTTGACCTTGAACGTCAATGGTCGGTCGCCTCCTAGGAGGTGACTTGGCATACCTCGGATCCGAAGTCGATATGTACTACCTCTCCACACGAAAAATCTTGTACTTATAGCAAAATCTTGCTATATGCCCTACCTCTCCACACGAAAAACAGTAGTTTCTCCCCCTTTGACTTGGTGGAGAGAAATAACTCTGTTTTTGTCGGTTATCATAGTACCCCCTGGATTTGATATTTTGGGGTGTAGTTTGTCTAGGAGGGTGTTTTGGGAAATTATGTTTTTCATTAACGTTACCCTCCTTTACAAACTGGGTACTATGTTCCACATAGACTTTCTCAGATTTAGGATTAAACTTTTTCTTCTGAGAATTTCTTGTTGTTGTTGCCTTTGACTTAGATGGTGGTGGGCCCGACTTAGTTGTGGAACCTAAGTCTGTGGGCAACAACATTTTGTTTGGACTCAGGAGCCGGGTCAATGACTTCTTTTCCTTAGACTTAGAAATTTGGTTGTGTCCTCGGGTATATAATCATTTGATTCATCATCCGGCACAGCTCCTGGTGTGCTTGCAAATTGATTCAGATCGGGGGTGGGACATTGTTATATCCCACGCCTTTTTCCTTTTTGCCTCGAACTCCGGGAATGATGTGTTCTAATAAATAAGATGAATTTGAGTAACTTTTTAATTTGAAATTCAATGATTCAAAATCAGCTTTCAAGTTTTCCAATTCTTTTTTCAAAACATTATTCTTATTTATGTGAAAATTGATAGAATCTTGTTGATTCAGAACACATATTTCAAGTTCCTTGTTCTGACGCTTAAGGCTATCAATCTTTTCTTTAAAAGCAGACTCTTTCTGCTTCAAGCCTTATTCTGTGCAAGCGCGTCAGTCAGTTCCATTAAAGATCTTGAGGCTGCTTGTTTGTAAGCCTCGAGATCTTCAATTCTCTCTTTTAGAGATTGAATTTCTTGTTCATACAATTCACATTTTAAACATTTAACATTTTCTGGTTTGGGAGTTGATGGGTTAGAACTTACCTTGGCATTTGATGTCTCTGCCATGAATGCAAAGCAAAGATTCCCAGCTTTTTCCAGAAACGATGCAGAAGTTGCTTTAGACTCTACTTCGTTGACTTCTTCAACTTTAGCAGCCTCTGCGGGAATTGTCGAACATGGAGATATTTGAGGAACATTTGACTCTTTATCGTGATCCTCCTTAATCTCCAAAGATACCACTTCAACCTCAGGTTCTTCTTCAGGACATCAGCAGCTGTTCATCGACAATTTATTCTTCATTGGTCGAGGAAACAACAGACTCGGTTTCAGAGTTTCCATCTACTATTGTGACATCAGCCATGTTGATGCTGAAGTTCCATGTCTCGC